>NW_004443979.1:18416613-18418659 GCF_000243295.1 Trichechus manatus latirostris
ATATCATTTTCCAAAATAGTTGTATCATTTTGCATTCCCACCAATACTGCATAAGAGTTCCCATCTCACTGCAGCCTCTCCAACATTTATTATTTCCAGTGTTTTTTATTCATACCAGTAACGCCGGGGTGAGATGGTATCTCATTGTGGTTTTAATTTGCATTTCTCTAAAGGCTAGTGATCGCAAGCATTTCCTCATGTGTCTGTTGGCCGCTTGAATGTCTTCTTTGGGGAAGTGTCTGTTCGTTTCCTTTGCCCATTTTTTAATTGGATTATTTGCTTTTTTGCTGTAGAGGTGTTGGATTTTCTTGTAGATTATGGAGATTAGACATTTGTATGACTTGTAATGTCCAAAAATTTTTTTCCCAGGGTTTAGATTCTCTTTTTACTCTTTTGGTGAAGTTTCTGAAGAGCATGGGTGTTTTATTTTTAAAGATCCCAGTTATCTAGCTTATCTTCTGGGGTTTGTGTGTTGATGGTTATGGTTTGTATCCTGTTAGGGCCTGTAGCGTTGCTGCTATTTTTTCTTCTATGAACTTTATAGTTGTAGGCTTTATATTTAGGTCTTTGATCCATTTTGAATTAATTTTTGTGTATGGTGTGAGGTATGAGTCCTATTTCATTTTTTTGCAGATGGATATCCAGTTTTGCCAGCACCATTTGTTAAAAAGACTGTCTTTTCCCCATTTGATTTTGGGCCCTTGTCGAAGGTCAGGTGACCATAGGTGGATGGATTTACATCTGGGTTCTCAATTCTGTTCCACTGGACAATGTATCTGTCGTTTCCTTTTCTGCATCAGTTGAGATGATCATGTGATTCTTTTCTTTCCTTTTCTTTATGCAGTGGATTACATTGATTGATTTTCTAATGTTGAACCATCCTTGCATATCTGGTACAAATCCTACTTGGTTGTGGTGTATTATTTATTTGATATAATGCTGAATTCTATTGGCTAGAATTTTGTTGAGAATTTTTGTATCTATATTCATGAAATATATTGGTCTATAATTTTCTTTTTTTGTGGCATCTTTGCCTGGTTTTGGTATCAGGGTTATGCTGGCTTCGTAGAATGAATTAAGAAGTGTTGCTTCCTTTTCTGTGCTCTGAAATAGTTTGAGTAGTACTGGTACAAGATCTTCTCTGAATGTTTGGTAGAATTCTCCAGTGAAGCCATCTGGGCGAGGGCTTTTTTTGTTAGGAGTTTTTCGTAACTAGCTTTTCAACCTCTTCTCTTGTTATGGGTCTGTTCAGATTTTCAACATCACTTCATTGTAGTTTGGGTAGGTAGTGTGTTTCTAGAAATTTATCCATTTCTTCTAGGTTTTCAAATTTGTTGGAGTATAGTTTCTCCTCATATTCTGTTATGATCCTCTTTGTTTCAGTTGGATCTGTTGTAATGTCACCCATTTCATTTATTATTTGGGTTATTTGCGTCCTCTCCTGTTTTTCTTTTGTCAGTCTGGCCAGTGGTTTGTCGATCTTGTTGATTCTTTCAAAGAACGAACTTTGGTTTTGTTCATTCTTTCTATTGTTTTTCTTTTCTCTATTTCATTAATTTCTGCTCTGATCTTTATTATTTCCTTTATTCTGGGCTGTGGCTTTTTTTGCTGTTCTCTTACTATTTGTTTGAGTTTTGTAGTTAATATTTTGATTTTGTCCCTTTCTTCTTTTTTGATCTGTGCATCTATTGCTATAACTTGTCCTCTGAGGACCGCCTTTGTTGTGTCCCAAAAGTTTTGGTATGATGTGTTTTCATTCTCAACTGATTCTAGGAATTTTCTGATTCTATCTCTAATTCCTTCTATCACGCAGAGTTTTGTAAGCATGGTGTTATTCAGTTTCCATGTAATTGATTTTTTTTCCTTGCTCTTTCTAGTGTTAATTTCTACCTTGATGGCATTGTGGTCAGAGAAGACACTTTGTATTATCTCAGTGTTTTGGATCTTGCTGAGGATTGCTCTGTGGCCTAAGATGTGGTCTATTCTGGAGAATGTTCCATGTGCATTGGAAAAGAATGTGTACTTTGCAGCTGTTGGACGGAGTGT
>NW_004443979.1:18419088-18425189 GCF_000243295.1 Trichechus manatus latirostris
CCTTTGATTTTTAATAAGTCCACGTCTTTGTTTCTAAGGTGTGTCTCTTGTGGAGAGCATATTGATGGATCCTGTTTTTTCATCCATTGTGTCACTGTCCATCTCTTTATGGGTGTATTGAGGCCATTTACATTCAGTGTAATTACTGATAGATGTGAGTTTGTTGCTGTCATTTTGTACTCCTTTTTATGTGGTGCTGATGTTTTCTTTGTTCTTCTTACTCTCCTGTGCTGAATTCCTTGTGTTTGTGAAGTTTTTTTCATTTATTTTTTTTTGTATGTTTTGTTTTCAGTGAGACTTTGTTTCCCTCTTTATTTTTATGAATATGTTTGTTAACTTTCTTTGTGGTTACCATGAAATTTAGCCTTATCTTTCTAAGTGTGAAGAAGTCTATTACTACTTGGTATTGCCTTGCCTTCCTCTCCATTAGAAGGTTCTATACCTACACCATTTAGTCCCTCTTGTATTGTTCTGCCTTTGTTGTCATTTGCAGATTAACTGCTCTGATTCCCTGTTGTATTTCTTTTGGTTTTGGATAGTCCTGGAGAGTTCATTTTCTAGATTGGTATCGGCTGGTATGATCCTGCTTCCTAGATGCAGCCTGTGAGCTGAAGTTGTTTGTTCTCAGATCGAAGGACTCCCTTAAATAATTCTTGTAAGTTTGATTTGGTTTTTACATATTCCCTTAATTTCTGTTTATCTGGAAATGACCGAATTTAACCATCATATTTGAATGAGAGTTTTGCAGGATATATCATTCTTGGCTGGCAATTTTTTCTTTCAAGGTTTTATGTATGTCATCCCATTGCCTTCTTGCCTGCATGATTTCTGCTGAATAATCCGAGATTAGTCTTATTGTTTCTCCAGTGTATGTGACTTCTTATTTTTCCTGAGATGCTCTCAGGATTCTTTGTTCATCTTTGGTTTTAGCAAGTGTGATTATGATATGCCTTGGTGATTTTCTTTTGGGGTCTCTTCTATAAGGGATGGTCAGCTTTTCATCTTTCATGATGTTGGGGAAATTTTCTGTCAGCAGTTCTAATGATCCTCTCTGTGTTTTCTGTTTTCTCCCCCTGTTCTGGAATGCCAATCACTCATAAATTTTTGCTTTTGATTGTAGCCCACATAACTCTCAGGGTCTCTTCATTTTTCTTTGTTCTTTTTTCTGAGTTTTCCTCAAAGAGAGCTGTATCCAAGTGTTTGTCCTCAATTCTGCTGATCCTGTCTTCCACTGTTTCAAATCTGCTCCTCAGCCCTTCTATGACACTGTCTATTTTGTAAAACTTGTTTATCTTTTGGATTTCTATTGTCTGTTTCCGAATAATTTATAGCTGTGAATTTATTTTGGCATTTTGTTCCTACATTATTTTCCTGAATTCTTAGATTTTTTCGGTCTGTGTTTTCCATGAATTTGTCTGCCTTTTCCATGAATTTTTCTATTTTTTCCTCATTTTTGTCTGTTTTTTGCTTCAACTCTTGGATAATTCTGAATATTAGAGATTTGAATTCCCTATCAGTTAGGTCTAGTGCCCTTTTTTTTACTGGAAGGTCATCTGGTGTTTTATTTTGGATGCCTACTGGAACCATACTGTACTGTTTTTGTTAAAGTTTTGATATTGTCTGCTGTCTTCAGGGCATTCAATGGTTATTTTTCTCATTTATTGATTGTCGATTTTTTTGTTGTGTCGTGTTCTTTTCTAAATTTGGCTATGTCTGAGCAGGGGTGCTGTGTGTTCTTTGTTCGTCTGTGGGCATGATACTTTTTGTCTCCTTCTCCAACTGGCAGGGTCAGTCGCTCAGATATGGTACAGCAGGGCATATCTAGCTGAAGAAGAGTTCCTGAATGGGTTGTTTGTGGCACTTACTACAGCCACAAGGGCAGGTCAGTAATCAGTGCACGGCAGGTTCCGGTAATCCGTGACTGTGCTGCTTGGTGGTGTGATGTTAAGCACATGGTGTAGGTAGGCAGGATGGAGGGGAGAGATTGTGATGTGTAGGGCTAAGATGGGTATGGGAAAGAGGAGGAACAGAAGCCAAAAACGTGCAAACAAAAGAGTGCTAGGGGAGGTTGCCATTGGAGTGGAGAGATGAGAGACTATTAAATGGAGAAAAACATTAAAGGAAAAAGAAGAAAAAAAGAAAAGAAATGAATGAATAAATAAAAATTAAGAAGAAAAAAGTAAAGGAAAGCTCCCAGGGATCCCACATGTATGGCTATGAGGTCTGGGGAAGTTGTTTCCAGGTGTTGAAGTACAGCTTGGCTAGAAGGCATAGAAGTGTCACTCAGCACCAGTTTTTCAAGGGACAGGAAGAGAAGGAAGGTATAGAGAGACGAGAAGCTGAGAATGAAAAAGACAAAAAGGGAAAAAGAAGGAAAGAGAACAAAACAATTTTTTTTAAAAAAAGAACAAGAAACCCCCCCAAAAAAACAGGGAAAAAAAAAAAACCCTTGAAAGAAGAAATGTCCTCAGGGATCCCTCTCCATGCCTGCACAGCTGAGGGGATAGGTCCCAACCTGCGCAGCACTACCCAGCCAGAACGTGCTCCAAACTCAAGAAAAGAAAAAGAAAACAAACAATTCAAAAGAAATAAACAAACAAACAAAGCCCCACGATCCCACCAGCATGGCAGCACAGACCGGGAAGCCATTCCACCCTAGAGCGGAGCTCCACAGCCCCTCAGGAATAAGCAAATATGGCACAGGGAGCCAGGTATTTGAGAGAAAGGAGGGGGTGGTGGTAAGAGGTAAGGAAGAAATCAAAAGAAGTGGAAAAAAGCAACACCAGCAGCCAACAAACAGCACTCAGGGAGTCAGCCAGTGCAGGCAGGTGGAATCCAAGCAGTCGGTGCTTCCCGGCCAAGAGACTGTGGCCACGGGAAGCAGAGGAAGCTGAGTGGGGGTGAAGAAGGGTGACAGGTGGAAAGCATATATCGCTGTTTACTTGTTGTTCTGTCTCCTGCTGGAAGCTCCGTGAAGCTGCTTTTTCATACCCCGTTTGCTGGTCTCTGATAGGAGTCCAAGACGGCGGATCCATGCTGGGGTAGCTGATAGGGGACTTCTGCATGTATGTGTCCTTGCTCTCTGTTCTCTGTCAGTTTCTTAGTCCATTTGGTGCTTGGCTGAGTTCTTTATCTCTTCATTTGAAGTTTAGGGATTCAGGATTGCTGTTTTCTGTTTGGCTTAGTTTTTCAGATCTTTGCTGTGGAAGGGCAGTGTGGTGCTTCTTCCTAGAGTGCCATGTTGCTGGAAGACTCCTTTTTTCATTTCTTTGTTTAGTTTTCTTCTCTCTCTTATTCTCTTTTTGTCTTTCTTCATTTCCAGTTTCTCGATTTATTCATTTTTTTGTTTTACCCTTTTTCTTTTTCTTCATTTTGGTTTTTCCCCATTTGTCAGTCTCTCATCCCTCCACTGCAGTAACAATCTCTCTTAGCACTCTTTTATGTTTGTGGGTAAGTTTTTGGCCCCTGTTCCTCTCTCCTCTCTCTCAATCTTCCCATACCCAACTTAGCTCCACACATCACAATCTACCCCCTCCTTCATGCCTACACGCACCGTGTATTAAACATCACACTCCCAAGCAGCACAGGCACAGCATACTGGAACTTGCCCTGCACTGATTCCTAGTCCGCACTGTCAGCCCTGGTGTGTGCCACGAAAAACCTATTCCACAACTCCCCTTCAGCTGGACCTGCCTGCTGTACCATACCTGGGTGACTGACCCTGCCCATTGGAGAAAGAGGTGAAAAGTATTGTGCCCACAGACGAGCAAACAACAAAGAACACACAGCACCCCTGCTCAGACATAACCAAATAATACAAAAAATCAGGATGAAACAAACAAATCTACAATCAATAAATGAGGAAAATAACCACTGAATGCCCCGAAGACAGCAGACAATATCAAAACTTAAACAAAAACAGTACAGTATGGTTCCAGTAGGCATCCAAAATAAAACACCAGATGACCTTCCAGTAGAAGAAAAGGCACTAAATCTAACTGATAGGGAATTCAAATCTCTAATGTTCAGAATTATCCAAGAGTTGAAGCAAAAAACAGACAAAAATGAGGAAAAAAATAGAAAAATTCATGGAAAAGGCAGACAAATTCATGGAAAATACAGGCAAAAAATGGAAGAATTCAAGAAAATAATACAGGAACAAAATGCTAAAATAAATTCACAACTAGAAATTATACAAAAACAACAATTAGAAATACAAATGAAACAACAAGATTTCCTAAATGGACAGTGTCACAGAAGAGCTGAGGAGCAGGTTTGAAACAATGGAAGATAGGATCAGTAAAATTGAAGACAAACACTTGGATACAACTCTGTTTGGGGAAAAATCAGAAAAAAGAACAAATAAAAAAGAAGAAAACCTGGGAATTATGTGGGATAAAATCAAAAGCAAAAATTAGCGAGTGATCAGAGTTCCAGAATGGGAGAGAAAACAGAAAACACAGAGAGGATCATTGAAGAATTGCTGACAGAAAACTTCCCCAATATCATGAAAATGAAAAGCCGACCATCCAAGAAGTTCAACGAACCCCATATAGGACAGACTCCAGAAGAAAATCACCAAGGCGTATCATAATCACACTCACTAAAAACAAAGACAAAGAATCCTGAGAGCAGCTCAAGAAAAACAAAATGTCACATACAGAGGAGAAACAATAAGACTAAGCTCAGATTATTCAGCAGAAATCATGCAGGCAAGAAGGCAATGGGATGACATTTACTTGAAAGTAAAAAATTGCCAGCCAGGAATAGTATACCCTGCAAAACTCTCATTGAAATATGATGGTGAAATTAAGTCATTTCCAGATAAATAGAAATTAAGGGACTACGTAAAAACCAAACCAAACTTACAAGACTTATTAAAGGAAGTCCTTTGATCTGAGAACAAACAGTATCAGACCACAGGCTGAATATAGGACACAGTATTGTATTAGCCAGATAGTAACCTAGGAAATGAACTCTTAAGGACTATGCAAAACCAAAAGAATTACAAAAGTGAACCAGAGAGGTTAATCTGTAAATGAGAACAGCATCAGAACAATAAAAGAAGGAATAAACAGTGTCGGTATAGAACCTTGTAATGGAGAGGAAGTCAAGTGATACCAAGTAATAATAGACTGGTTCAAATCTAGGAAGATAAGGGTAAATTTCAAGGTAAGCACAGAGAAAGTTAACAAATCTACTCATCAAAATAAAGAAGAAAAAATAAAGTCTCAGTGAAAACAAAATGTACAAAAATAAAAGAAATGAAAAAAATCCACAAACAAAAGGAACTCAGCACAGGAGAGTAAGAGGAACAATTTATATGTCAGCACCACAAATAAAAGCACTACAAAATGCAATCCGACTCCTAGGAGCATATCTTAGAGAAATAAGAGCCATCACACTAGTAGACATATTCACACCCATATTCTTTGCAGCACTGTTCACAGTAGCAAAATGATGGAAACAACCTAGATGCCCATCAACAAATGGATAAACAAGCTATGGTACATACACGCAATGGAGTATTATATAAAGATAAAGAACAATGATGAACCTGTGAAGCATCTCATAACATGGATGAAACTGCAGGACATTATGCTGAGTGAAATAAGTCAATCACAAAGGGACAAATATTGTATGACACCTCTACTGTATAACTCATGTAAACTTTTACACACAAAAGGAAACAATCTTTGTTGGTTACAGGGATGGGAAGGTTGCGGGGGGAGCTAAAGAAATAAGTGGTAACTTGGTGAAGGGTAAGACAGTACACATTACTGGCGAAGCCAGCACAACTTGTACACGGAAAGGTCATGGAAGTTCCATGGACACTTCCAAGCTCCCTGAGTGACTGAATTGCTGGGCAGAGGGCTGTGGGGACCATGATCTCTGGGAACATCTAGCTCAATTGGCATAACACTGTTTATAAAGACAATGTTCTACATTCTATCTTGGTGAGTAGCGTCTAGGGTCTTAAAAGCCTGTGAGCAGCCATCTAAGATACTCCACTGGTCCCAACACTTTGGGAGCAAGGGAGAATGAAGAGAACTGAATACAAGAAAAGATCAGTCCAAAGGACTAATGGACCACAGCTACCA
>NW_004443979.1:18453549-18468904 GCF_000243295.1 Trichechus manatus latirostris
TTTAAAGAGGTCTTTTGCAGCAGATTTGTCCAATGCAATGCGTCTTTTGATTTCTTGACTGCTGCTTCCATGGGTGTTGATTGTGGATCCAAGTAAAATGAAATCCTTGACAACTTCAATTTTTCCCGGTTTATCATGATGTTTCTTATTGGTCCAGCTATGAGAATTTTTGTTTTCTTTATGTTGAGGTGTAATCCAAGTAAGTTGCATGAAGAATTGGTCCAAATGCCCAAAGTCTCCACTTCTGTCACATTACCTTCTATCTCTCAGTCTGCACCTATGACCTCATGGGGAGTTCCTTATGATCAGTTGACAGAGGAAGAGAAAACTCGTGCCTGGTTTACAGATGGTTCTGCATGATATGCAGGCGCCTCTCAAAAGTGGTCTGCGGCAGCACTACATGCCCTTTCTGGGACTTCCCTGAAAGACAGTGGTGAAGGGAAATCCTCTCAATGGGCAGAACTTCCAGCAGTGCACCTAGTTTTTCACTTTGCTTGGAAGGAGAAATGGCCAGATGTACGATTATATACTGATTCATGGGGCTGTGGCCAACGGTTTGGCTGGCTGGTCAGGTACTTGGAAGGAACACAATTGGAAAATTGGAGACAAGGATTTATGGGGAAGAGGTACGTGGACAGACCTCTCCAAATGTGTCAAAGAAGTGAAGATATTTGTGTCTCATGTGAATGCTCACCAAAGGGTGACCTCAGCAGAGGATGATTTTAACAATCAAGTGGATAGGATGATGCATTCTGTGGAAACCAGTCATCCTCTTTCCCCAGCTACTCCTGCCATTGCTCAATGGGCTCATGAAGAAATTGGCCATGTTGGCAGGGATGGAGGTTATTCATGGGCCCAGCAACATGGACTTCAACTCACCAAGGCTGACATGGCCACAGTCTCTGCTGAGTGCCTAATCTGCCAGCAGCAGAGGCCAACACTGAGTCCCCGATATGGCACCATCCCTTGAGGTGATCAGCCAGAAACCTGCTGGCAAGCTGATTACATTGGACCACTTCCATCAGGGAAAGGGCAGCGTTTTGTCCTTACTGGAATAGACACTTACTCAGGATATAGATTTGCCTTCCCTGCACGCAATGCTTCTGCAAAAACTACCATCCGTAGACCTACAGAATGTCTTATCCACTGTCATGGTAACCCACACAGCATTGCCTCAGATCAAGGGACTCACTTCACAGCAAATGAAGTGTGGCAGTGGGCCCATGCTCATGGAATTCACTGGTCTTACCATGTTCCCCATCATCCTGAAGCAGCTGGCTTGATAGAACGATGGAATGGCCTTCTAAAGACACAATTACGGTGCCAGCTAGGTGGCAATACCTTGCAGCTTTGGGGCTATGTGCTCCAGGAGGCTGTATATGCTTTAAACCAGTGTCCAATATATGGTGCTGTTTCCTTATAGCTAGGATTCACGGGTCCAGGAATCAAGGGGTGGAAATGGGAGTGGCACAACTCACTATTGCCCCTAGTGACCCACTTGCAAGATTTTTGCTTCCTTTCCCCTCGAACTTATGCTCTGCAGGACTACAGGTCTTAGTTCCAAAGGGAGGAATGCTCCCACCTGGAGATGCATCACTGATTCCATTGAACTGGAAGTTAAGAATGCCACCTGGTCACTTTGAGCTCCTTATGCCTCTGGAGTAACAGGCAAAGAAGGGAGTTACCATACTGGGTGGTGTGATTGATCCTTATTACCAAGAGGAAATCAGATTGATATTACATAATGGAGATAAAGACGAATATGTCTGAAATGCAGGAGATTCCTTGGGGCATCTCTTGGTACTACCATGCCCTGTGATTAAAGTCAATGGAAAACTACAGAAACCTAATTATGACATGACTATAATGACCCAGACCCTTCAGGAATGAAGGTTTGGATCTCCCCCATCAGGCAAAGAACCACGACCAGCTGAGGTGCTTGCTGAGGGCAAAGGGAATACAGAGTGGGTGGTGGAAGAAGGTAGTTCTAAATACCAGTTATGGCCACGTGACCAGTTGCAGAAACGGGGACTGTAATTATTATGAGTATTTGTACCTTGTATGTGTGCACCAAATATTTTTGTTTCCTTCACTTATATATATAACCTGTAAACGGGGCTAGTGCGTTTTTGATTGGACACGTGTTAGTTGTATCATGTTAGGTGTAAGTATGACTTTCTAATTGTCTTTATTTAGAGATTATGTATGGTTTAAGGAGATGTGTACATGTGCCAACTTTACAAGGGTGGACTGTGATCGTTAAGATTGTGTGTCAACTTGGCTGGGCCATGATTCTCAGTGTTTTAATGTAATCACTCCCATGATTGAATATACCGTGAGTAGCCAATCAGATAAAAGGGGGTCTCCTTGGAGGTGTGGCCCGCATCTGTATATAAGCGGACGTCTGGCTTTTTGCTCTCTCTGGTTCCTGCAGCTGTTTCCTGTCATCTCATCTCCCATTCTTGGGACTTGAACTGTCAGTTTATCTGCTGAACCTGGGATTCGTCGATCTGCACAGCCAGACTGTGAGTGGGAGCCTTGCTCTCTGACCTGCTGATCTTGGGCTTGCCAGCTTCTGCAGCTGTGTGACTTGGGAGAGGCCTCTACCCTGATCCACGGACTTGGGAAGTTTTAGCCTCTACGATTGCATGAGTTGTTTCCTTGATATAATCTCTCTCTCTATATATATATTTATACACTTTACTGGTTTTGCTTCTCTATAGAACCCATCCTAAGACATCATGTTAGTACTAAGAGACACCCTAAGGGATCTCCTGCATTCCAGACATACTCTTCTTTACCTTCATTATGTAATATTAACATGATTTCCTCTTGGTAATCAGGATCAATCACACCAGCCAGTATGGTAACTCCCTTCTTTGCTTGTTGATCCAGAGGCATAAGGAGCCCAAAGTGGCCAGGTGGCATTCTTAGCTTCCAGTTCAATGGAATCAGTGCTGTGTCTCCAGGTGGAAGCACCCCTTTCTTTGGAACTAAGACCACTAGACCTGTAGAGCATAAGGTCACAGGGACAGGAAGCAAAAATCTTGTTAGTGGGTCACTAGGGGCAACAGTGAGTTGTGCCACTCCCATTTCACCCCTTGATTCCTGGACCCCTGAATCCTGGCTAGGGGAGAAACAACACCTTATATTAGATGCCGATTTAGATCATGTACAGCCTCCTGCAGACCATTTTCCCAGCCCTGAAAGGTATTGCCACCTAGCCGGCACCATAATTGTGTCTTTAGAAGGCCATTCCATTGTTCTATCAAGCCAGCTGCTTCAGGATGATGGGGAACATGGTAAGACCAGTGAATTCCATGAGCATGGGCCCACTGCAGCATATCATTTACTGTGAAGTGAGTCCCTGGATCAGAGGCAGTGCTGTGTGAGATACCATTACGGTGGACAATGCATTCTGTAAGTCCACCAACAGCAGTTTTGGCAGAAGCATTGCATGCAGGGAACGCAAATCCATATCCACAGTAAATGTTTATTCCAGTAGGGACAAAACGCAGCCCTTTCCATGATGGAAGTGGTCCAGTGTAATCAACTTGCCGCCAGGTTGCTGGCTGATCACCTTGAGGGATAGTGCCATGTTGGGGCCTCAGTGTTGGTCTCTGCTGCCGGCAGATTGAGCACTCAGCTGTGGCTGTACCCAAGTCAGCCTTGGTGAGTGGAAGTCCATGTTGCTGGGCCCAGGCATAACCTCCATCCGTGTCACCATCGCTGCTTTTTCCAGGAGCCCAATGAGCAATGACAGGAGTAGCTGGGGAAAGAGGATGACTGGTTTCCACAGAATGCATCATCTTATCAGCTTGGTTGTTAAAATTATCCTCTTTATCCGCTTTGGTGAACATTCACATGAGACACAAATATCTTCACTTCTTTGGCCCATTCAGAGAAGTCTATCCACATACCTCTCCCCATAAATCCTTGTCTCCAGTTTTCCAATCATGATCCTTCCAAGTCCCTGACCATCCAGCCAAACCATTAACCACAGCCCATGAACACAATCACACATCTGGCTATTTCTCCTTCCAAGCAAAGTGAACAACCAGGTGCACTGCTGGAAGTTCTGTCCATTGGGAAGATTTCCCTTCACCACTATTGTTTAAGGAGGTCCCAGAAAGGGCCTGTAGTGCTGTCCCTGTGCACTTTTGGAAAGTAATGTGACAGGAATGGAGACCATGAGGTTTTGGGCCACTTTCTCGTGCAACTTACTTGTGCCTTCAGGTCCTGCTCGGGTCCAGTCTCGTGTATAACACTTCCACTTAATGATAGATTACTGCTGTGCACATTCAGCTTTAGGACTCTGTGGGTCAGACAGCAGCTAGTTCATGACAGGTAGCTCAGCCTGCATGGTGACTCGTTGTCCCATGGTTAAGTGATCAGTCTCTACTAAGGCCCAGTAACAAGCCAAAAATTGTTTCTGAAAAGGAGAGTAGTTATCTGCACACAATGGCAGGGCTTTGCTCCAAAATCCTAAGAGTTTGCACTGTGATTCACCAATAGGAGCCTGCCAAAGACTCCAAACAGCATCTCTATCTGCCACTGACACTTCAAGCACCATTGGATCAGCTGGATCATATGGCCCAAGTGGCAGAGCGGCTTGCATAGCAGCCTGAATCTGTGGCAGATCCTTCTCTTGTTCTGGTCCCCACTCAAAACTAGCAGCTTTTCGAGTCACTTGACAAAGAGGCAAGAGTAGCACACCCGAATGAGGAATATATTGCCTCCAAAATCCAAAGAGACCCACTAGGCATTGTGCCTCCTTTTTAGTTGTGAGAGAAGCCAGATAAATAACTTATCCTTCACTTTAAAAGGAATATCTTGACATTCCCCAGACCACTGGACCCCTAGAAATTTCACTGAGGTGGAAGATGCCGGAATTTTTGTGGGATTAATTTCCCACCCTCTGCAGGCAAACGTTCTACCAATAAGTCCAGAGTCATTGACACTTCTTCCTTACTAGATCCAATTAGCATAATATCATCGATGTAATGGACCAGTGTGATGTCTTGTGGAAGGGAAAGATGATCAAGTTCCCTGCCGACTAAATTATGACACAGGGTTGGGGAGTTGATGTAGCCCTAAGGTAAGCAACTGAAGGTGTATTACTGGCCTTGCCAGCTGAAGGCAAACTGCTTCTGATGTTCCTTCAAAACAAGTATGGAGAAAAAGGCATTAGCCAGATCAATAGCTGCATACCAGGTACCAGGAGATGTATTAATTTGCTCAAGCAGTGAAACTACATCTGGAACAGCAGCCGCAATTGGAGTCATCATCTGGTTAAGTCTTCAATAATCTACTGTCATTCTCCAAGGTTCTCCTGTTTTTTGCATAGGCCAAATAAGTGAGTTGAATGGGGATGTGGTGGGAATCACCACCCCTGCATCATTCAAGTCCTTGATGGTGGCAGTAATCTCTGCAATCCCTCCAGGAATGCGGTATTGCTTTTGGTTTACTATTTTCCTGGGTAGGAGCAGTTCTAATGGCTTCCACTTGGCTTTTTCTAACGTAATAGCCCTTACACCATTTGTTAAGGATCCAGTGTGGGGTCTGCCAGTTGCTGAGTATATCTATTCCAATTACGCATTCTGGAACTGGGGAACTCACTACAGGATGGGTTCAGGAACCCACTGGAACTACTGGGAGCTGGACATGAGCCAAGACTCCATAACCTGACTTCCATATGCCCCAACTCTGACTGGTGAGCCACAGTGACATTTAGGGTCTCCTGGAATTAAGGTCAGTTCAGAGCTAGTATCCAGTAATCGGCAAAAAGTCTGATTATTTCCTTTTCCCTGATGAACAGTCAGTCTTGTAAAAGACCATAGATCATTTTGGGGAAGGCTGGGAGAGTGATTAATAGTAAAAATTTTGGGGAGTGTATTGGTGTTCTTTCTCAAGGGGACCCAGCTTCAGGGGGTTGTGGGTCTTTAAATTTTCTCAAGTCTGAGAGTTGATTGAGGGACCGTAACTCTCTATTCTTGTGATTTGAGTTAGACTGCTGTTCACCTGACCTAGAATTCAACTGTTTGTACAGATCAAGTTAATATTTAGATTTCCTATCTATTTCACTCTTAGGGATGCCACGACTAAGTAGACAATGTCATAAGTCCATATGAGTCAGACTATTCTGATCACTACTTTGACTTCACTGTCCATTAGTGTAACCATGCCCACATTGTCTTTGTCCTTTGAGTGCAGCCACTTGGCCCCTACTACCAAGGGATCCAATCAGCCCCATTGTAGTTAGGTGTCTTAATTCAGTTAGGGCGGTTCCCACTGTCAAATCTGGTTTACATAAAATAGCAATCACATCAGTCTTCAAGGATGCTGGTGTTCTCTTCACAAATTTGTTCCTCGCAGTTGTGGTAAAAGATGTGTCCTCTGGGCATTCCATGTGTGGGTCTAACTTGATAAATCCACTCTAGCATGCGAATTTCCCTAAGCCTTTGGATATGTTCTTCTACAGTATACCAAGGCAAGTCTGGTACTTCAACTTGATTTAGTGTAGGCCACCTCATAATCGATGCTTCAGCAACCCAACCAAATAAACCATTAAATCCTTTCCTAATTTCTCGAGCTGAAACATTGAATGAAGCATTTGTGTTTATTAGATCCATATCAATAAACTCAGACTGATCCATCTTTATGTTCCTTGCACAATTATCCCACACCCTTAGTAGCCATTCCCATACATATTCCCCAGGTTTCGGTTTGTATGTAATAGAAAAGTCAAGCAGTTCTTTTGGAGTGTAGTGTACCTCCTCCTGTGTCACACTTTGTACTTCATCTTTTGGGGCTCACTTGGACTTAAGTCTAGTTATAGATCTAGAAGCCAGAATTGCTAGTGTTTTAAGAAAATTCAGCATAGTCTGGTAAAGCATCTTCCTCAGGCGATACCCCAGGCTATGACTCAGGCAAGGGCTCTTCAGAAGCAGCTGGGCTAGGGCTAATCTCATTAGATGGGTGTGGGGGGGGCTAATGGTTTTTCTGGGCAGGGTGGTGTAGCAGACAAAAGTGAAGTAGTCTCTTCAGATGGGATTGGTTCTGTTGGCTTGAGTGATTCAATGGAATTTAGGGGTTCAGTGTCCCCAGATTCTTGATTATCTGTCATTTTGTCCCCAACTCAACTTTAAGGATCTTATTTCTTCCCAATCAATGCCCTCAGTTTAACTTCAGACACTTCTCAATGTTGGCAATCGAGCCGGTGTTGTAATTCAGCCACTCTTACAATAAGACTCTGGGTTTGGCTTTCAGCAATATCAGCTCCATTACTATAAGAAATAAGGCTTTCTTTCAAAGCAGAAGTGAAAACTTTGAGGTCACTTATGCAGCACTTAAGCTTTGACTCTGGATCCCTGAACACATCTCTTTCTTTCACCCCAGTTTGTCTAGCAAAAATAGCATCAACCAACCAGCTTTCTTATGCTTCTAATTCTGACAAAACCATAGAAAGATATCACACATGTTCACCCAGTGCCTCATCTTTAACCAATACCTGATCTATTGGTGGTGATATTTTGTGTATTTTTATCACCACCTCACACCATGGATTAGCAATGCGTTCTTTACTGCTGGAAGGGGTAATCAACATCTCTAAGACTAACCAGACATGGGAATCAATTTATAAAACTCATCCTTACAATCATATTTCTCTAGAACCACTCTTGGTATCAAATGTCTTAGGCTGTGTTCTATAGAGAAGCAAAACCAGTTAAGTGTATAAATATATTTCTATAGAGAGAATTATATCAAGGAAACAGCTCACGTGATTGTAGAGGCTGGAACGTCCCAAATCAATGGATCAGGATAGAGCCTTCTCCTGCTTCAAGTAGCCACAGGTGCTGCTGAACCCAAGATGGGCAGGTCAGAGACCAGGGCTCTTGTTCACAGGCTGTGAAGATCAACTAATCCCAAGATTGACAAGTCCCAAGAACCAGAGGTCAGACAAACAGGAGGCAACTGCAGGATCCAGAGCAGGCAAAGCCAGAACGTCCACTTATATCCAAATGCAGGCCACATAGACAAAGAAACTCCCTTTCAACTGATTAGCTACCCAGAGCAGATCCCATCATGGGAGTGATCACATATAAACAAGGAGAATCATGGCCCATCCAAGCTGACACACAATCTTAACCATCACAGTCATCAATATGTTTTCTCCAATCTTTGATCAAAAGGAGGGAATTTAGGAGATAATATTGGAGCCATTATTCCCTGTCCTTAAGTATAAAGAATGTGACCCAGCTGGAACTGGACTCACAAGGACACATAAGGACACATCAACTGAGCCCTGAGGTATAAAGTCAATAGCTAGGGAATCGTGGAAAACATCTTTCAGGGAACATTTTACATAGCAATTCATAAACAGCACAAAAGACCTGCATACTTTCCACGCTTTTTATTAGCATTTAGTGAATAGTAAGATTTGTTGGACCAATGAAGACACTCCTGACTGTTGTGACTGATACCTGCACCAGTGATTATTAAGAAAGACAGTCCAAAATGTAGAATAATGGTGATTTGGCAATTTTTAGTCAATCCATGTAAAGATGAAGATTTCAGCGACTGTCCATTTTTGATGTTAATATATACAGATGATTCCGTAATGATCCTCAGACTCAAGCAGACATGGCTCTAGCAGCATGCATGTCCATTTTCCCACTTTTGCTTATTCTGTAATATTCCTTGGACTTGAACAGACATGGCTCTGGCAACAAGCTTATCTGTTTCCCCACTTTTGTCTATTCTATAATATTCCTTGGACTCGAGTAGACATGGCTCTAGCAGAATGCTTGTCCGTTTTTCCACTTTTGCTTATTCTGTAATATTCCTTGGATTCAGGCAGATTTTAGCTATGTCAGCATGCTGTCCATTTCCCATGTTTGTCTCTTTGAACATATGTTGAATAAAATCTTTTTTTTTTTTTTTTTTTCTTTTACCAAAAAAAAAAAAAAAAAATACAGATGATTGGAGCTGAAAGAAGGTTGTTGACCAAGTATAACATGGTTTCAAATTGCCAAGCACCTTAGAATGTGAGTAGCCCTCTTGGAACAGAGGTTAAGAGCTTGGCTGCTAACGAAAAGATCAGCAGTTCGAATCTACCAGCTGCTTCTTGGTAACCCTATGGTCCTATAGGGTCACTATGAGTCAGAATGAACTCGACAGCAATGAGTTAGGTTTCTTTGGGTTTTTCGATGGAGAGAAGAGGGAAAGGATCAAGACACATCCATCCAGGACTTTCTGACACCTGACGAGAGAGGATGCTCAATGTAAAACACACTGGCTCATCAAATCTCCCCTCTCAGATGTGAATGCTGCCTCCCTGGGCTTCAAGCCATATGTAATACTGTATAAGGTAGTAGAGTCTGAATTGCCTGAGTTTATTCTTTAATCCTTCTATTTAACTCAACAACATACTCTGCAACCTATATCTGGAATCAGAAAAAGAAATTCACACCCAAGTCTGCCTGGTAGTCGTTAATTTAAGACAGCTATCATGCATGCCATCTTTTCTGTGTAAGTCTGTTCTCTTCCAAGCCAAACACTTCCAGATCGTGTATTTTCCTAAAGGTAGTTGTGCGTCTATTCATGTCTCATGAACCTCTCCTCAGAAAATTCTCCTCAGAGTACAGGAATGGAATCTCAGTCTCCAGGTTCTCTTGGTTTCTCTCCACCTAATTCTGAGGCAAAGAAGGAAAATAGACCTTTGTGGGAAGATCTACTGCTCCAACCAAGTGAGGGATTTCATATAGGAAGAGTTCTAGGGAGATTATTTCTACAGGGAAAACTACCAATCTTACCACTGCATCAACCACTCTCCTCAGGAAAGTGAATTTTGGTTAAAGAGTAGAAATGCTTAGAGAATTCTCAATGACCCTTAATTAAGCCTAAGTTGTCTTCCTGTGGAAACAATAAAAGTAACCATCACTGGTGGAAGGGAAGCAGAAGGTGCAGAAAATTTGCCTAAATGACAATCATCACTGACAGGCCAGATTACCCAGACGAAACGGAAAGAGAGAGATCAAGAAATTTCTGGATGAATGAAAAGTCTGTTTCTCATCTTTGTATATCTACCTGCAGAGTTGCATGATTTGATCTTTTTTAATATATCAAGCTTCAGAGCAATATTAGCTTTATTGAAGTGGTCTGAGGCCAAGTGGTGAATTCATACAAGTTGGTCTATCAAATCTGTGCTCTCCAATAAGGCAAGAAAAAGAAATAAAGGGCATCCAAATTGGTAATGAAGAAGTTACACTGTCCCTGTTTGAGGATGATATGATACTATACATAGAAAACCCAAAAGACTCCACGAGAAAACTACTGGAACTAATAGAAAAATTCAGAAGAGTAGAAGGATACAAGATAAAAATACAAAAATCAGTTGGATGCCTATACACCAATAAAGAGAATGATGAAAAGGAAATCAGGAAAACAACATCATTTATAACAGACCCTAAAAAAATAAAATACTTAGGAATAAATCTAACCAGAGATGTAAAAGACCTATACAAAGAAAACTACAAAACACTACTGCAAGAGACCCAAAGGGATCTACATAAGTGGAAAAAATACCATGTTCATGGATAGGTAAACTCAACATTGTGAAAATGACAATTCTACCCAAAGTAATTTACAAATACAATGCAATCCCCATCCAAATACCAACAATAGTCTTTAAAGAGATGGAAAACTAATCATTAACTTTATATGGAAAGGGAAGGAGCCCTGGATAAGTAAAGCACTATTGAAGAAGAAGAATAAAGTAGGAGGACTTGCACTACCTGACCTCAGAACCTACTATACAGCTACGGAAGTCAAAAAAGCCTGGTACTAGTACAATGACAGATACATTGACCAATAGAACAGAATTGAGAACCCAGATGTAAATCCATCCACCTATGGTTACCTGATCTTCGACAAGGACCCAAAGTCCATCAAATGGGGAAAAGACAGTCTTTTTTAACAAATGGTGTTGGCAAAACTGGATGTCCATCTGCAAAAAAATTAAAGAGCAGCCATACTTCACACCATACACAAAAACTAATTCAAAATGGATCAAAGACCTAAATATAAAATCAAAAACTATAAAGATCTTAGAAGAAAAAACAAGATCAAAACTATAGGCCCTAATGCACAGCATTAACAACATAAACCATAACCAACAACACACGAACTCCAGAAGACAAGCTAGATAGCTGGGATCTTCTAAAAATTAAACACTTATGCTCATCAAAAGACTTCACCAAGAACATGGCAGAGTAGTTAGATGGTTCCTATATCCCTCTTACAACAAACACCTGGAAAAACAAGTGATTTGATTCTATATGAATAGCTAGGAGCCCTGAACAAGGCAAAGTTGAGAAATCCGTCTGAGTGATACAGGAGAGGGAGACTGTTTGGAAGAAGTGAAGAAGGCCAGAGCCACAGTGACGAAACTGCAGCTCTGCAGCCATGCCAGTCCGCAGTGAAGCAGGCAAACAGCTGTGCTGTGCATGCGCTCAGGAAGCAGTTTCCACATTGAGAGACCCGACAGCAGAGATTCTGTTGGACACTCTGAACCTGTGAAAAGCAAATCCCAAGAGGCTAAGATAAGTGTATGCGTGCACCCTTTTGTGGGGATTGAGAAAAAAAAAAGCCCATTTGGGGAAAACCTCTCTCCCTTTTACCTCCTCCCTCCACGCTCTGCACCAGGAGTCTGCTTGGCCAGAAGTAGATCCAAAAAGGCGCCCTGACCCATTCTCCTAGCCTTGAAGAGGGAACAAATAAGCTACTGTCTCCCCTAAGCCAGGAACACAGGGTTGGCACAGCTTCTTTGCTAGACACAGGTATCATGGGTCCACAGACTCTGAGTGCCTTACAGCCCTGTATAGACTTGTGGGGACCCATCTCAACAGCGTTAGTCCTCACTACCACAGGACAACAAGGCAAAAATCTGAAGTTTAACTTCAACTGCTTCAGCTGTGAACTGGCAGATTAGTGACCCTCGAAAAAGCCCTGCCCCTTAAGTAGGCAATTTTAACTATCTGCAGCAGGGGCTTGACGACTGGTGGTAGCACTTAAAGTGCCTAGTCACCTGCTTCAGGAATCCAAGAAAAATTGGTGCTTTTGACTCTACAGCCAACTAAGTGGGGTGCTCATAGTCTGGCTGCAAAACTCACCGACCTACTCATCCTAGAGAATAGGGACACGCTTTCCTTTCAGAGTCTTAGGGGCAGCCATCAGCCCTCTACCTGGCTCAGTGCATGACCACCTACCACAGCCAGAGTCCAGTGCCTGAACCAATCACCCATGCCTCTCTAGGACTGGGGGTGAGAGCAGGCGTCACACACTTGTTGACTGACTGTCTGAACAACCGAGCTGAACCCATATAGGAAAGTTTAACAGACTCCTGTGTGCACATGCTTAGTTACAGAACTAACTACCTGGTGACAGGACGTTAGAGATCCAAATGCGTCAAAAATAAAACTAGTGCACACGAGCAGCCTATTTGGGCATATCAAAATGGAACAAAATAAGTAGCTAGGTCTCACTAAGCAAATACAAAATAAAATTATAATAAATTATTGATGGCTTGGAGACAACAGTCAATATCAAGTCACAGAAAGAGGCAGTCCATGATGGCTTCAGCAAGCTCCTAAAATAAAGAACCAATAAATTCTCTGGAGGAAGAGAACTTCTTGGAATTACCAGAGGCAGAATACAAAAGATTACCATACAGAACTCTTCTAGAAATAAGAAAGGAAATTCGACAGAATGCAGAAACAGGCAGGCAACATACAGACACAGTAGTAGGGGAACTTAAAAAAGTTATTCAAGAACATAATGCCAAATTTAATAGGCTGCAAGAATCCATAGAGAGGCAGCAATCAGAAATCCAGAAGATTAACAATAAAATTTCAGAATTAGACAACTCAATAGAAAGTCATAGGAGCAGAACTGAGGCAGTAGAAGTTAGAATTAGTGACATTGAAGATAAAGCTCTTGAAGCCAACTTATTCGAGGAAAAATCAGACAAAAGAATGAAGAAACTCTAAGAGGCATGTGGGACTTTATCAAGAGAAATAACCTACGAGTGATTGGAGTACCAGAACAGGGGGAGATAATAGAAAATACAGAGAAAATTGTTGAAGATTTGTTGACAGAAAACTTCCCTGCTATCATGAAAGATGTGAAGATATCTATCCAAGAGGCTCATCGAACCCCACATAAGGTAGATCCAATAAGAAAGTCACCAAGACAACTTATAATCACACTTACAAAAACCAAAGACAAACAGAGCATTTTAAGAGCAGCTAGGGATGAAAGAAAAGTCATCTACAAAGGAGATCCAATTAGAATAAGCTCAGACTACTCAGCAGAAATCATGCAGGCTAGAAGGTTATGGGATGACATATTTAAAGCCTTGAAGGAAAATAACCGTCAGCCAAGCATCATATATCCAGGAAAACTGTCTCTCAAATATGATGGCAAAATTAGGGCATTTCCAGATAAACAGAAGTTCAGGGAATTTGCAAAAACCAAGGCAAAATTACAAGAAATACCAAAGGGAGTCCTACGATGAGATAATAACACCAGCTAACAACGCAAGAGTAGAGCACAGGACAGAGCAACCAGATATAGACTCAGATATGGATATCAAAAATACATCAAAGCTAAAAACTGAAAATAGGGAAACATATCAACATGTAAAAAAGGGTAATATTAAAACAAAAAAAAAGGGACTTAGAAAAATGGAGACATTGATTTTCTATACGGAGGGGAAGTTAAGGCAAAATAAAGTAAAAAAAGACTGGTATAAACTTAGAAAAATATGGGCAAATATTAAGGTAACCACAAAGGAATCTAACAATCTTAGAAATCAAAATAAAAAAGTAGAAAAACATAAAGACCCAGCAAACACAAAATCTACAACAAAGAAAAAGATGAAAAAAAATACATAAAGAAAAACGACTCAGCACAGAAAATTGAGGAGAGCAAAGAAACAGTGAACAACACACAAAAACAGATATCAGGATGACAGCACTAACTCATACCTATCAATAATTATGCTGAATGTAAATAGACTTAATGCACCAATAAAGAGACAGAGAGTGGCAGATTGGATAAAAAAGCATGATCCATCTATATGTTGCCTACAAGAGATGCACCTTAGACTTAAAGACACAAACAGGCTAAAACTCAAAGGATGGAAAAAACATATCAAGGAAACAACACTCAAAAAAGAGTGGGAGTGGCAATATTAATCTCTGACAAAATAGAATTTAAAGTAATATCCACCACAAAGGATAAGGAAGGGCACTATATAATGATTAAAGGGTCAATACACCAGGAGGACATAACAATAATAAATATTTATGCACCCAACAACAGGGCTCCAAAATACATAAAACGAACTCTAACAACTCTGAAGACAGAGATAGACAGCTACACAATAGTAGTAGGAGACTTCAACATGCCACTTTCAGTGAAGGAAAGAACATCCAGAAAGAAGCTCAACAAAGACACAGAAGAGCTAAATGCTACAATCAACCAACTTGAGCTCATAGACATATACCGAACAATGCACCCAATAGCAGCCAAGTATACTTTTTTTCCAACACACATGGAAAATTCTCCAGAATAGACCACATATTAGGCCATAAAGCAAGCCTTAATAAAATCCAAAACATCGAAATATTACAAAGCATCTTTTCTGACCATAGCCATAAAAGTGTTAATAAACAAAACAAAATGCAAGGAAAAAAAATCAAATACATGGAAGCTGAACAACACCTTGCTCAAAAACTACTGGGTTATAGAAGAAATTAAGGAGGGAATAAAGAAATTCATAGAATCAAATGAGAATTAAAACACATCCTACCAGAACCCTTGGGACACAGCAAAAGCAGTGCTCAGAGGTCAGTTTATAGCAGTAAATGCACACATCCAAAAATAAGAAAGACTCATAATCAAAGCGTTAACCCTACAACTGGAACAAGTAGAAAGACAGCAGCAAAAGAAGCCCACAGGTGACAGGTGGGAGGAAATAATAATTAGAGCAGAATTAAATGAAATAGAGAACAGAAAAACAATTGAAAAAGTTAACAAGTCCAAAAGCTGGTTGTTGAAAAGATCAACAAAATTGATAAACCATTGGCCAAACTGACAAAACAAAAACTATAGAGGAAGCAGATAACCCATATAAGAAATGAGATGGGTGGTATCACAACAGACCCAACGGAAATTAAAAGAAGCATAACAGATTACTATGAAAAATTGTACTCTGACAAATTTGAAAACCTAGAGGAAATGGACAAATTTCTAGAAACTCACTACCTACCTAGATTGACACAAACAGAGG
>NW_004443979.1:18471642-18483289 GCF_000243295.1 Trichechus manatus latirostris
GAGGGTTATTCACTAACTAGATAGTAGATAAGAATGATCTTAGGTAAAGGAAAGGACAGCACACACTACAGGGGAAGCCAGCACAACTGGACTAAACCAAAGCTAAGAAGTTTCCTCAATACAATCAAATACTTGGAGAGACAGAGTAGCAAGCATGCGGGGTCTGGGGACCATGCTTTCAGGGGACATCTCTGTCAATTGGCATACCAAAGCTTATTAAGAAAATGTTCTGCATCTTACTTTGGTGAGTAGCGTCTGGGGTCTTAAAAGATTGCAAGCAGCCATCTAAGATGCATCAATTGGTCCCAACCACTTGGATTAAAGGAGAACGAAGAACACCAAAGACACAAGGAAAGTATTAGCCCAAGAGACAGAGTGGACCACATAAACCAGAGACTTCATCAGCCTGAGACCAGAAGAACTAGACGGTGCCCAGCTACCACCAATGAACGTTCTGACAGGGAACACAACAGATGGTCCCTGATGGAGCAGTAGAATGATGGGATGCAGAACTCAAATTCTAGTAAGAAGACTAGACTTAATGGTCTGACTGAGACTGGAGGTGCCCCAGAAAGCATGGTCCCTGGACTCTCTATCACCCCAGAACTAAAGTAATTTCCAAGGCCAACTCTTGAGGCAGGGATTGGACTGGACTGTGCGACATAAAGTGATACTTGTGAAGAATGTGCCTCTTAGTCAAGTAGGCACAAGAGACCAAAGTGGCAGCTTCTGTCCAGAGGTGAGATGGCAAAGCAGAGAGAGTTAGGAGCTGGTTGAATGTTCATGGGGAATCACGGGCGGAGGGGAGGAGTGTGCTGTCACAGAATGTGATTAGTGGTTGGGGTCTCATAACAATGTATGTAAAAAAAATTCTGTATAGGAGACTAACTTGAAATGTAAACTTCATTTTATTACAACAATAGAAAAAGAAGAAGAAGAAAAAAAAAAAAAAAGACTTCCCCAAAAGAGTAAAAAGAAAACCTAAAAACTTGGAAAAAAATTTTGGCTGTTACAAATCTGACAAAGGTCTAATCTCTAAAATCTACAGGAAAATCCAACACCTCTACAACAGAAAAACATAAAATCTGATTAAAAAATGGGCAAAGGAAATGAGCAGACACTTAACCAAGAACACATTCAAGTTGTCAACAGACATGTGAGGAAATGCTTGAGATCACTAGCCATTACAGAAATGCAAATTAAAACCACAATGATATACCATCTCACCCCGGCATTACTGGCAGCAATCAAAAAAAGAGAGGCTGTGGGGAGACTGGAACTCTTATGCACTGCTAGTAGGAATGCAAAATGATACAACCATTTTGGAAAAGAATATGGTGATTTGTTAGAAAGCTAGAAATAGAAATATCATATGATCCAGCAATCCCACTCCTAGGAATATATCCTAGAGAAATAAGAATCCTCATACTAGTAGACATGTGCATACTCATGTTCATTGTGGCATTGTTCACAATAGCAAAAAGATGAAAACAACCTAGATGCCCATCAACAGATGAATGATGAATGGATAAACAATCTATGGTGCATACACACAGTGATGTACTACACAGATAAAGAATAATGATGAATAATCTGTGAAGCATCTTAAAATATGGATGAATCTGGAGGACATTGCACTGAATGAAATAAGTCAATCCAAAAGGACAAATATTGCATGAGACCACTACTATAAAAACTCATGAAAATGTTTACACACAAAAAGAAACAATCTTTGATAGTTATGAGGGAGGGGAGGTGTGGGGATGGAAGAACACTAAATAGACAATAGATAAGTGGTAACATTGGTGAAGGGTAAGACAGTACACAATACTGAGGAAGCCAGCACAACTTGTACAAGGCATGGTCTTGAAAGCTCCATAGACACACCCTGAGCCACTGAATTGCTGGGATGGGGACAGTGGGTTCCATGGTCTTGGGGAACATCTAGCTCAGTTGGCATAACATAGTTTATAAAGAAAATATTCTACATTCTACCTTGGTGAGTAGCGTCTGGGGTCTTAAAGGCCTGTGAGTGGTCATCTAAGATACTCCACCGGTCTCACCCCTTTGGCAGCAAGGGAGAATGAAGAAAACTGAAGTGACAAGGGAAAGATTAGTCCAAAGGACTAATGGACCACAACTGCCATGGCCTCCACCAGTCTGATTCCAGTACAACTAGATGGTGCCCAGCTACCTCCACTGACTGCTCCGACAGGGATCACAATAGAGGGTCCCAGATAGAGCTGGAGAAAAATGTTGAATAAAATTCTAACTCACCAAAGAAAAAAAAAAAAAAAAAAAGACCAGACTTACTGGTCTGACAGAGACTGGTGAAACCCCAAGAGTATGGCCCCTGGGCACAATTTTAGCTCAGTAATGAAGTCATTCCTGAGATTCACCCTTTTGCCAAAGATTAGACAGGCCCATAAAACAAGGTAAAACTAAGGGGGCACAGCAGCCCAAGAGTAAGGACTAGAAGGCAGGAGAGGATACGAAAGCTGGTAATAGGGAACCCAGTGTTGAGAAGGGAGAGTGTTGACATGTCGTGGGGTTGTTAACCAAAGTCATAAAACAGTATGTGTACTAACTGTTTAATGAGAAGCTAGTTGGTTCTGTAAACTTTAATCTAAATTACAATAAAAACAAAAGAAAAAGGGAAATATCAAGCACCTTAGACTGAGAGAAGAAGGAATGGATCAAGACATGTCCATCCAGGCTGCTCTGACACTTGACAGGAATGGATGCCCAGTGTGGAGCCAACTGGCTTATCAAAACTCCTTTCTCTGAGTCATCTGAAATGCTGTATAAGGCAGTGGAGTCTGAATTGCCTGAGTTTATATTTTAATCCTTCTATTAGTTTAACTCAACACCATACTGTACAACCAAATTCTGGAACCAGAAAGAGCATTTCTCACCCAAGCCTACTGGACAGTTCTTGATTTAAGAGAGCTATCATACATGCCATCTTTTCGATGTAAGTCTTTTCTTTTCCAAGCCAAACACCTCCAAATCTTCTGTTTTCCTAAACGTGGTTGTGTGCCTAGTCATGTGCTGGGAGCCGTTCCTCAGAAAATTTTCCACAGAGCCAAAGAATGGAGTCTCAGACTCCCAGGTTACTTTGGTTTCTCTCCAGCTAATGCTGAGCTAACCTCTCAGGTAAGAAAGGAAATCAGAACTGTGGGAGAAGATCCTGTCCTCCAACCCAGTGAGCTGCTCCACTGAGGATGAGTTCTAGGGATATTATTTCTAGAGGGAAAGTTACCAATATTTCCACTGCATCCACCACTCTCCTCAGGAAAGTGAATATTGGTTAAAGGGCAAAAGTGCTTGAAGAATTCTCAGATCAGGGCAGTGATCATTAATTAAGGCTATTTTGTTTTTCTGTGGCTAGTTTGTTTTTCCTGGCGACCATCACCAGGAGCAAGGAGGCACACGGTGCATAAAATTGGCATAAATGACAATCATCGCTAGGACCCAAGATTACCTGGGCCAAACGGAAAGAGAGAGTTCAAGAAAATTTGGGATGAATGGATAAGTCTGTTTATCCTCTTTATCCACTTACATGCTTGCAAGCTTTGATGACTTAAAACATATCAAGGTTCAGTGAAACACTGGCTTTATCAAGGACATCTGTGATGAAACTATGAGATCACATAGGTTGGTCTGTCAAAACTGTGCTCTCACAGTCTCCTATCTGGACTCTCTTTGCGTTGCTAGTATTCTCCTCAACATCCCATCTCCACTTTATCCCCAGCCTCTATCCTCACCCACAACCCAAAGATTGCACATCTGTTTGAAACTACAGAAAGTTGTTGGATGATTACAGTCTTGGCTAGTGTGCTTCCAGAAAGACCAGAGCTAGGCACTTTTTCATTTATAAATATTAAGGTCTTGGGCTCTCAACGAGTGAAGCACTAAAACAGGAAAGGACTAGGCCGAGAGACAATATCTTAAACAAACAAACAAAAAGGCAATTGCCAATCACAAATGAAAGGCAATATGGCATAACGTTTATGCCCTTTGAAAACTCAAAATGGAATTTACGGGAAGAGAACACCATTTCTGGCTGAAAGAAAAGCCCCAGAGCCCCGTTCTTCCTTTCTCAGTGTTCAGGAATTTCTCCAGGTGAATGTGGTCACACTAATTCAGAAACTACCCGAGAATGTGGTTTTTACAACACATTCACCAAATATATTTCTCTGGAAGACATTCTGAAATTTCATATCTTGAGAATCAATACAACCGGAGGGCTGTAGGTAGTCACTGAGCCTGCCCCTTCTTACTCACCCCTTGGGTTAAAAATCTTGGAAAATGAAACCACAGCAACTTCTGACGTGGGTAGACTTTCTGAGAAGATGCTGCTGCTCATGATCCTGCTGGCCTTTCCTCTGCCCTCCAAACACTTCATAGGTAAGTGACTGTCCGCATCTCAGAGGCCTAGCTTACTCCAGCACTGACATTTCCACAGAGATCCAGTCAAGCCATCTCTATGATGCATCCTGAACCAGATCTTCCCCAGAAATGTGCTGAACCTCAACTCTATCACTGCATAAACAATGTACAGAAATGGGAGGAAAAAAATAATCCCTTAGAACCTGGTGGGTCATTTCCATTCTATGGACTGCACCTCTTATCCTGAAAGTGGTTTATTGTTAGGATAGCCAAATATTTTGGTGGAATGGGAAAGCTAAAAATGAATGCAATAAATTTTTATTTATCTAAATCTAAGAATGGACAGCTCAATGTCAGAAGCAATTGTACAGATCAGAATGTAGGAATTATATCATATTCCACTTTCTAGACTTCACCTTCACCTTGTCCCTATTCTTCTGAGCCCCTCAGCCCTACCAGGACGGAAGCCCAGAAGCTAACTGAGCAATGGGACTGTTGGCCTAATCTCTGCTCCCAAGGTCCTAATGGATATTGGGATCCCACTCAGCCCCATCTCAACGTTGACTTCCAGTTCTTTACTCTCATACCCCTTTTTTCTGAGGGATCAATGTCATATGAAGGTAAATATGTGCTGTGATTCAGAAGTCCATTAGGTCCTCTCTTCTTCAACCTTAAGCCAAAAAAATTTGCAGACTGTTCATTCATAGATCCAATGGACATTTATGGGTTTTTACTATGTCCCAGACTCAGGATGGGAGAGAGATACAACATAATTTTGGTTCATGATCTCATCATGTTCAAGTCCTTAGAAACCAGACCATGCTGGAAGTTATCAGGACACTAGGGGTCTGAGAGTCTTGGGGACAAAGAAATAACTGGGGAAGGTCTGAGAGAATATTTTCAAGGTCTTCTAGGATGTGTATATTGAAAGCAGATCATTCTATCTTAAAAAGTGTCTCAAGTATAGTTAACCCCCCAAAAGCACAGAGAAACTTCATTTCCAGTGAAATAAAGTGAGAATTAGAGAAGCAACCTACCAGGCAACAAGCCAGCCATACTGCCCACAGAAACCAGGATCCTCATCTCAGTGTTAGGCGCCCTGGAGAGAGGAGTCAGTCAGGGAAGACGCTGGGATCCCAGAGCACGGGACTCTGCCTTGCCTCTTTCACTCAAAGCCGAAGTGAATTGTGACCCCTCAGCCCCTTCCTTTTCAGAACACCCAGGCCCTGAACAGGAGGACATGGAAATCACAGAGAAAAAACAGCCTGAGGAGCTTAATCCCTTCAGCCTGTCCAACTTGGTCACATCTAACTGACATATCTTTTTTATGTTCACATCTGATGCTAGTCACTGGTCTTGCAGCCATATGCTTGAAATGATGCTTGTCTGTGGCAGGATTGGAATTGGCTTTTCCCACCCTTAAATGAACATTCCTCTACCACCTAAGTGATTGGCTGTAAGATATGGAATCACTTTGAAGAAAGCAATTTGGTCTTTGTTCTCATATTCTTGGACCCAGACCATTTTGTGAGGCTAACCAGCGGGGGCTGAACAGATCATCTGGGGGTCTGATATTGACTAAGCCTCATAGGCATGATGTAATCTATCATGGCCACATGGTGAGGCTGATAAAAGCCCTGAGCCCTCAGGCTCAGATGGAGACTTCTGGTCGATGGCCCTGCACAGAAGAAAGTAGTGCATCCCTCTTTGGGACATGAACACTATGTGATGGAATCCCTCCCAGGCCTCACCCTATGTGATACTTCATTTGTATCATTTTCGGTTGTAATGAAGTAGTAATTGTAAGTACAATATACTCTGCATGAGTTCTGTGAGTTGTACCAGTGAATTAATGAACTGAAAAGGGCAACGAAAGCCAGCAGGAGTTGACATCTTTTGTTTGTCCGTCTTATAGAAGGTGTCCATCTAACTAGTAAACTCTGGCACAGCTTTGAGAGCCTAGGGTTGGAGAGGGTGGGCTGTGGGGGCAGCTGGTACCTTCGGAGGAAGCACAGGGAGCAACTCAGAGTCATTTGCAAGCTCAGAGGAAACTTCTCCTTCACAAAAACTGCTAAAACTATCATAATGATATGAAATCTGGCAAATAAATTTTGAGTGATTTCAACATTTTAGGTCACATGACTCCCAGAATGATTACTACTGCATTAGACTTATATTCTATCTACATTGTTTTTCTAAGTTTCCATGCACTCTTCAAAAGTATAATTGCCCACAGTGATATTATGACCCAGTGTTTGGATGCAGAACCATTTTCTATAGCATTTCAAAATTAGTGAAATTTACAGTGTTTCTTTTAAGAGAGGTGCTACTATAAGTAGAATGATTAGAATAGATAATAATTTTAGCAAAAATTATATGTGGGGCAGAAAAAATTTATTTCAAACATGTGCCTTGTATTCTAGGCAGTATACATGTAACACTCTTCTATGCAAAGCACAATAGCCCTCAAGGACCCATGTGCAGGGCATTCCCTCAGAAACATGCCCAGAGCCTCACCAGAACCAGGAAGCAGCAGCCTGACGGCCTTCATCTGAATCCCGTTATTATTGATGCGTCAGGTTCGTGAGCCAAATGGGACCAGAGTGACTAAGGATAGTCAGCATAAGGAGCATCTCATCCACATCTTCTCCTAGAAGCAGATGTCACCCTGGGTGTTCACAGCATCATAAAGGAGGAAGACACCAAGTAGCAAATCCCTGTTCTCAGAGCCAGTCCACATGCAGCCTCAAGACAAAAGATGGGGCATAATACAGCATCAATGCCCCATGTATACCTCTCCACTCACAAGGTCATCAGGCCCCATTGTACTTCCTCTTCCCAGGCTGGCATCTCTGCTGTACCATAATCTCTCAGGGGACTAGAGCAAGCTCTCAAGTGAAGGGTGGAAAGGACAGCCCAACCCCTGGCCCTGGTACGCAAATGAAACAGCAGGACCGGAGTTTATAAGAGTTGGCTGGTTGCTGGGCAGCTGAGAGCAAAGCAAAACTTATGAAACATCTTTTGGACCCTCATCTGCTCCCAGACCTAAATGGGGTGAGCTGGGCCACATGCATCGAGGCAGGCTTGGAACTCTTGAAGCTGGTAATGAAGGATATAAGACCAGTGGGAGAAGATTATATCCTCCAACTTAGTGAGCTTCTCCATTGAGGATGAGGCCTAGGAATGTTATTTCTAGAAGGAAAGTGATCAGTATTTCCACTGCATCAATAACTCTTCTAAGGAAGGGGAATTTTAATTAAAGGCAGAAGTGTTACCGCAATAATGCAGATTGGAGCCGCCTGCCACAATAGCCAATTCTGAGACAGGGGTGAGGTAAGCAGCAAGAGTTTTATTATATATTGATATATAGGAGACAGAGGGGAATAGATTCCTCCAAAAAACCCATCTCTCCAACTGGAGATAGGCTGAAGGCTTTTATAGGGACAGGATTATGGGTCTTACAAGTTTGTGTTAGTTCCCCCTTGAGGTGGTCACTTCCCAGATGAGTTAATATTTTCTTGGGGGTTATCTGGTGACATCCTGATTTTCTTGTCCCAAGATGGGTGCTTTGTTTGTTTTATCATTCTTAGATCATTATCACCTGTTTTCCACCCTCCAGGGAGGAACACTGGTTAATCTCAAACCTTTTCTAAAGACTGGAACCGGAGGGAAAAACAAAATCATGAGACAATGTGGCGGTTAGCAATGGGGAGTAAATAATAGTGATCCGGACCTATGCAGCCTCTTCAAGAAGTATTTGGAGAATTCTAAGAGCAGGGCAGTGACCCTGGATTAAGACTATGTCCTCTTTCTGTGAAAACAAGAACAGAGAGCATTACTAGAAGCAGGAAGGCACAAGGTGCAGAAAATTTGCATAAATAACAGTGTTCACTGGGACCCCAGATTATCTGGTCCAAATGAAAAGAGAGAGATCAAGAAAATTCGGGATGAATGGGAAAGCTTGTTTACCTTTTTCTGTATATACCTGCATGCTCACAAATATTTTGATAGTGGGATATTTGATCCCTCAGAAATATCATTGTTGAGACTTCCAGCTACATGGCTCTCTAGGCAGAAGCACTAGGCTGTCCCTCCACAGCAAATATCCAAAAAACTAAGCCAAACAGAGGAAACAGAAATCCTGAAACCCTAAACATTAAATAAAGAGATAAAGAACTCAGAGAAAAAAGAGGGAGAAGAGATACAGGCAAAGGTCTGCTATCAGCTACTGCAGCATGGATCCACCATGTTGGACTCCTATCAGAGACCAGACAATGGGGTATGAGAAAGCAGCTTCACAGAACTTCCAGCAGGAGACAGAACAACTGGTAACTGGTGATATACACTTTCCCACTCCCTGCCCTTCTTCACCCCCACTTGGCCTCCTCTGCTTCCCACGACCACGGTCTCTTGGCTGGGAAGCACTGGAAGCTTGGATTCCACCCGCCTGGACTAACTGAATCACTGAGTGGCATTTATTGGCTGCTGGCATTGCTTTTTTCTGCTTTTTTTGATTTCTTCCTTACCTATCACCACCTCCCCCTCCTTTGGCTCAAATACATGGCTCCACGTGCCATCTTTGCTTCTTTCTGAGGCACTGTGGAGCTCCACTCGAGTGTGGAACTGCTTCCCGGTCTGTGCTGCGACACTGGTGGGATCCTGGGGCTTTTGTTTGTTTGTTTTGAATTACTTGTTTCTTTTCTTTTTCTTTTCTTGAATTGGGAGCCCATTCTGGCTGGGAAGTGCTGCGTGGCTTGGGACCTAGGCCCTCAGCTTGCACAGATGCACAGAGGGATCCCTGACAGCATTTTTTTTTTTGTGGTTTTTCTTTTATTCTGTTTTTTTTGGGGGGGTTTCTTGTTCTTTTTTTAATTTTTTTCTTTTCCATTTTTTATCTTTCTTCATTACACAGTTTCTCATCTCTCTATACATTTTTTCTCTTCCTGTCCCCTGAATACCTGGCACTGAGTGACACATCTACGCCTCCTAGCCAGGCTGTACTTCAACACCTGGGAAAAACTTCCCCAGATCTCGTAGCTGTACTGGTGGGATCCCTGGGAGCTTTCCTTTTTCCTTCCTAATTTTTATTTATTCATTCTTTTCTTTTTTTTTTTCTTCTTCTTCCTCTTTGTTTTTCTCCAGTTCATAGTCTCTCATCTCTCCACTCCAATGGCAAGCTCCCCTACCACTCTTTTTTGTTTGTTTGTATGTTTTGGCTCCTATTCCTCCCTCCTGTCTCCCATAACCAGCTTAGCTCCATACATCACAATCTACCCCCTCCATCCTGCCTACCTGCACTGTGCACTTAACATCACACCACCAAGCAGCACAGTCATGGCCTACCAGAACCTACCCTGCACTAATTATCTACCCACCCTGGTGGCTGTACTAAGAGCCACAAACAACCTATTCCAGCAATTCCTCATCAGCTAGACCCGCCCTGCTCTACCATATCTGAGCAACTTACCCTGCCAATTGGAGAAAGAGGTGAAAAGTATCGTGCCCTCAGAGGAGCAAATAACAAAGAATACACAGCCCACCTGCTCAGACATAGCCAAATTAAAAAAATGACAAAACAAACAAATCTACAATCAATAAATCAGAAAAATAACTACTGAATGTCCCAAAGACAGCAGACAATATCAAAACATTTACAAAAATAGGACAGGATGGTTCCAGTAGGCATCCAAAATAAAACACCAGATGACTTTCCAGTAGGAGAAAAGGCACTAGAACTACCTAATAGGGAATTCAAATCTATAATGCTCAGAATTATCCAAGACTTGAAGCAAAAAGCAGACAAAAATGAGGAAAAAATAGACAAATTTGTGGAAAAGGCAGACAAATTCATGGAAAATACAGACAAAAAAAGTAAGACTTCAGGAACAAAATACCGAACTAAATTCATAACTACAAATTATACAAAAACAACAATTAGAAATCCAAAAGATAAACAACAAGATTTCAGAAATGGACAGTGTCACAGAAGAGCTGAGGAACAGATTTGAAACAGTGGAAGACAGGTTCAGTAGAATTGAAGACAAACACTTTGATAAACTCTGAGGAAAACTCAGAAAAAAGAGCAAAGAAAAATGAAAAGACCCTGAAAATTATGTGCAATACAATCAAAAGCAAAAATTTTTGAGGGATCGGAGTTTCAGAACAGGGGGAGAAAACAGAAAACACAGAAAGGATCATTGAAGAACTGTTGACAGAAAACTTTCCCAATATCATGGAAGATGAAAAGTGGGCCATCCAAGAAGTTCACCGAACCCCATATAGGACAGACCCCAAAAGAAAATCACCAAGGCATATCATAATCACACTCAATAAAACCAAAGACAAACAAAGAATCCTGAGAGCAGATCAAGAAAAACAAAAAGTCACATACAGAGGAGAAACAATGAGACTAAGCTCAGATTAATCAGCAGAAACCATGCAGGCAAGAAGGCAATGGGATGACATGTATAAAACCTTGACAGAAAAATAATTGTCAGCCAAGAATAATATATCATGCAAAACTCCTGTTAAATATGACGGTGAAATTAGGATATTTCCAGATAAACAGAAATTAAGGGAATATGTGAAAACCAAACCAAACTTACAAGAATTATTAAAAAGAGTCCTTCAATCTGAGAATAAACAACTTCAGCTCTCAGGCTGAATCCAGGACACAGGATCATACTAGCCAGATACCAATCTAGGAAATGAACTGTCAAGGACTATTCAAAACTAAAACAAATACAACAGGGAATCAGAGAAGTTAATTTGTAAATGACAACAACATCAGAACAATAAAAGAGGGAATAAATAGTGTAGATATAGAACCTTCTAATGGAGAGGAAGGCAAGGCAATACCAAGTAATAATAGACTCCTTCAAACTTGGAAAGAAAAGTGTAAATTTCATGGTAACCACAAAGAAAGTTAACAAACATACTCATAAAAATAAAGAGGGAAAACATAAAGTCTCAGTAAAAACAAAACCTACAAAAACAAAAGAAATAAAAAAAAAAACACAAACACAAGGAATTCAGCGCAGAAGAGTAAGAAGAATAAAGAAAACGTCAGCATCACAAAAAACACTATAAAATGACAGCAATAAACTCACATCTATCAATAACTACACTGAATGTAAAAGGACTCAATGCACCCATAAAGAGATGGAAAGTGACAGAATGGATAAAAAACCAGGATCCATCAATATGCTGTCTACAAGAGACACACCTTAGAAACAAAGATGTAAATTTATTAAAA
>NW_004443979.1:18483389-18485732 GCF_000243295.1 Trichechus manatus latirostris
AATACATAAAACAAACTCTAACAGTACTGAAAAGAGAAACCGACAGTTCCTCAATAATAGTAGAAGACTTCCACACAGAAAATCTAGAAAGGACAGAACATCTAGAAAGAAACTCAGTAAAGATACAGTAGACTTAAAGGGCACAATCAGCCAAATTGACCTCATAGACATATATAGAACACTCCATCCACATCTGCAAAGTACATATTCTTTTCCAATTCACATGGAATGTACTCCAGAATAGATCACATCTTAGGCTACAGAGCAATCCTCCACAAGATCCAAAACGCTGAGATAATACAAAGTATCTTCTCTGACCACAGTGCCATTAAGGTAGAAATTAAAAACAGAAAGAGCAAGGAAAAAAAATATCAGTTACATGGAATCTGAATAACACCCTGCTTACAAACCACTGGGTAATAGAAGAAAAAAGAGATGTAATAAAAAAATTCCTAGTGTCAGTCGAGAATGAAAAAACAGCGTACCAAAACCTATGGGACGCAGCAAAGGCAGTCCTCAGAGGACAACTTATAGCAATAGATGCACACATCAAAAAAGAAGGGACAAAATCAAAACATTCACTACACAACACAAACAAATAGAAAGAGAACAGAAAAAAAAAAGCCCACAGCCACCAGAAGAAAGGAAATAATAAAGACCAGAGTAGAAATAAATGAAATAGAGAATAGAAAAACAATAGAAAGAATCAACCAAACCAAAAGTTGGTTCTTGGAAAGAATCAACAAAATCGACAAACCACTGGCCAGACTGACAAATGAAAAACAGGAGAGGACACGAGTAACCCAAATAAGAAATGAAATGGGGGACAATACAACAGACCCAACTGAAATAAAAAGGATCATAATAGAATATTATGAAAAACTTGCTTCAACAAATTTGAAAACCTAGAGGAAATGGATAAATTTCTAGAAACACACTACCTACCCAAACTACAACAAAGTGACGTTCAAAATCTGAACAGACTCGTAACAAGAGAAGAGATTGAAAAGGTAATAAAAAAACTCCCACAAAAATAAAAGCCGTGACACAGATGGCTTCACTGGAGAATTCTACCAAACATTCAGAGAAGAGCTTGTACCAGTACTAATCAAACTATCTCAGAGCACAGAAAAGGAAGCAACACTTCCAAATTCATTCTATGAAGCCAGCATAACCCTAATACCAAAACCAGGCAAAATGCCACAAAAAAAGAAAATTACAGACCAATATCTCTCATGAATATAGATGCAAAAATTCTCAACAAAATTCTAGCCAATAGAATTGATTATCATATCAAAAAAATAATACACCACGACCTAGTAGGATTTACACCAGGTATGCAAGGATGGTTCAACTTTAGAAAATCAATCAATATAATCCACCACATAAATAAAAGGAAAGGAAAGAAAAGAATAACATGATCATCTCAACTGATGCAGAAAAGTCATTCGAAAAATCCAACATCCATTCCTGATAAAAACTCTCAATAAAATAGGTATAGAAGGGAAATTTCTCAACATAATAAAGGGCATCTATGCAAAACCAACAACCAACATCATTCTTAATGGAGAGATGCTGAAAACATTCCCCTTGAGAACAGGAACAAGATAAGGATGCCCTTTATCACCATTCCTATTTTTTTGCTGGAAGTTCTATCTAGAGAAATAAGGCAAGAAAAAGAAATAAAAGGCATCCAAATTGGTAATGAAGAAGTTAAACTGTCCCTGTTTGTGGAGGATATGACACCATACATAGAAAACACTAACGACTTCATGAGAAATCTGCTGGAACTAATAGAAAGATTCAGCAGAATAGCAGGATACAAGATAAACATACAAAAATCAGTTGGATTCTTATACACCAATAAAGAGAACAATGAAAAGGGAATCAGGAAAACAATACCATTTATAATAGCCCCTAAAAAAAAATACTTAGGAATAAATCTAACCAGGGATGTAAAAGATGTATATAAAGAAAACTACAGAACACTACTACAAGAAACCCAGAGGGATCTACATAAATGGAAAAACATACCATGCTAATGGATAGGTATACTCAACATTATGAAAGTGACAGTTCTACCCAAAGCATTTTACAAATACAACTGAATCCCAATCCAAATACGAACAACATTCTCCAAAGAGATGGAAAAACTAATCATTAACTTTATATGGAAAGGGAAGAAACCCCGAAGAACTAAAGCACTATTGAAGAAGAAGAAGAAAGTTGGAGGACTCATGCTACCTGACCTCAGAACCTTCTATACAGGTTCGGTAGTCAAAACAGCTGGTACTGGTACAACGACAGATACATTGACCAATGGAACAGAATTGAGAACCCAGA
>NW_004443979.1:18487232-18522220 GCF_000243295.1 Trichechus manatus latirostris
CCACAGCTACCAAGGCCTCCACCAGACTGAGTCCAGTACAGCTAGGTGGTGCCTGGCTACCACCACCGACTGCTCTGACCAGGATCACAACAGAGGGTTCTGGACAGGGCTGGAGAAGGATATAGAACAAAATTCTAACACATAAAAAAAAGACCAGATTTACTGTCCTAAGAGAGACTGGAGAAACCCCAAGAGTATGGCCCCCAGACACCCTTTTAGCTCAGTGGTGAAGTCACTTCAGAGGTTCACTGTTCAGCTGGGGATTGGACAGCCCCATAAAACCAAATGGGACTAATGAGGCACAGCAGTCCAGGGACAAGGACTAGAAGGCAGAAAGGGACAGGAAAGCTGGTGATAGGGAACCCCAAGTTGAGTAAGGGCAGTGTTGACGTGTAGTGGGGTGTTAACCATTGTCTAGGCCAACGTGTACTAACTGTTTAATGAGAAACTATTTTCTTCTGTAAACCTTCATCTAAAGTGAGAACAGTAGCACAACTGAAAGAACGTAATCGATGTCACTGAACTGTGCATGTAAAATTTTTTGAAATGGTGTATCTTTGGCTATGTATATTTTCACCAAAAAAAAAAAAAGTCGAGAAGCGAGAGGGTTGACATGTCATGGGGTTGTTAACCAATGTCATAAAACAATATGTGTACTACATTTAATGAGAAAGTATTTGTTCTGTAAAACTTCACCTAAAGTACAATAAAAAGAAAAAAAAATATTGTTGAGAGGAACGTTGGTTGATCAACGTGGCATGGGACCAAATGATGAATTCACACAGGGTAGACTGTCAAACCCGTGCTCTCGCCCTCTCCTATTCTGGTGTCTCTTTAACTTCCTACTATTTCATCAACATCCTGTCTCCACTTCATCCCCAGTCTCTATTCTCACCCCCACCCCAAGATTCTGCATTGATTAAAACTGCCAATGGTAGATGGATGATGAACAACTTATACAGTGTGTTTCCAGGAAGAAGAGTTTGTCACTTTTACTTTTATAATTATTTAAACATATGTGTTCTCAAACAGTGAAGCACTAAAATGGAACGATTGGGTTGAGAGACGTTATATAAGGAAGTAGGCAGTTGCTAATCACAAATGCAAGGTCATATGGCAGCATGTTCATGCTCTTTGAAGACCCAAAACAGAACTTAGGGGAAGGGAACTCACTTCTGACTAAAACAAAAGCCCCAAAGTTCCTTTCTCTCTTTTCAGAGTTCAGGATTTTCTTCAGTAAATGTGGTCACGCTGATTAAGAAACTGCTTACGAATGTGGTTCTTGCAACAAACTCACCATACACATTCTTCTAGGAGGGAAGAGGGACATACTGTGTTCATACCTTGAGAATCAATACAACTTACAAATAAACAGGTTGTCATTGAGTCTGTATCTCCTTATTCACCTCCTGTGTTAAAAAGCCTGGAATGAGGAACTTCTGACCTGAGCAAACTTTCCAAGATGATGCTGCCATTCCTGATCCTATTGTCCTTGTCTCTGCCCTCCAGGGCCTTCATAGGTAAGTTACTGTCCTCACCTCAGGGGCCTGGCTTGCTCCATCAGTGACATTTCCACAGATTTCCAGTCAGCCTTTCTCTATGATGCATTCTGGAACCAGCAGTTCCCCAAGAATTTGCTGAACTCTATGACTGTAGAAACAACATACGGAAATGACAGTGAAAAAATGCTCCCAAGAAACGTGGTGGGTCATTTCCCTTCTTTGGGCTGCACCTCTATTATTTGGAAAGTGATTTATTATTAGGTTGGCCATAGACTTTGGTGGAGGAAGAAAAGCCGAAAATGAATGCTATTAATTTTCTCAACTGAAACATAAAAATACACAGCTTAATGTTAGGAGGTATCTTATGGATAAAAAGGGGAAAGTTATTTCATACTCCATATTCTAGACTTAACCTTCACCTTGTCCCTATTCTGCTGAGCCATCAGCTATATCAGGGCAGATGCTCAGAACCTAACTAAATCATCGGACTGTTGCCCTGATCACTACTTCCAAGATCATGATGGAGAAGGGTTCCCCATCCAGGCCCCCAGCCTACCATTTTCCATCTCCATTTTGATTTCTAGTTCTTTATTCTCATCCCCCTTTATCCTGAGGACTCAATGTCTTATGAAGCTAATTCCCTGCTGGAGTTCAGATGTTATTAGAAATTATCTTTCCCAACCACAGGCCAAAGATAATCTGAGAACTCTTCATTCATGTATCCAATGAACATTTATGGAATATTTACTATGTCGTAGATTCAGAATGGAAGAGAACAAAGGATTCTGCTCCATGAGCTCTTGATGTTCAGGTCCTTAGAAACCATCCCATGCTGGAAGTGATCACAATACCAGGGTCTGAGTTGATTGGGAAAAAAAGCATCCACAGCAAGTCAGAGAAAGTATATTCTAGGTCTTCTGGGATGTGCATCCTAAAGGCAGATCATTTCCTATTAACATGTGTCTGAAGTATATTTAACCCAAATGAAGGCTGAGTTCCCTCATCTTCAGAGGAAGAAAATGAGAACAAGGAATTAAGTTAGTCATGCTACAAACCAGCCATGCTGTCCACAGGAGACAGAATCCCATCTCAGTGTTAGGGGCCTTGCAGATGACTTTTTCTTCCAACCTAACTCAAACTCTGCAGACCATCCAGCCTCTGAACATCCCAATCTTCTAGACCACAGTCAGTGCCCATCCTCTAGGTTCTGTGAGCACAGAGTTTCAGACATGTTTTCTCTTTAAGCAGTGATCAAAGGAGGCACAGAGACCATACCACACTCCCGGTCTTACATGGCATCAATAGTGGTGCCTGAGAACAGTAGCTGGAAGGTATACTGGGGTTTTCTGGTTTGAGAAGACTATGTGCTGACAATGGCTTACTGTTAAATAGGTGAGAAGCAACAACTGGGTTCTTGTTTCCTGGGAAACCCTAGCACCGTTACACAGATGAAGCTCAGGACTGTCCCTCAGTACATAGGGCCCAATGAGCTCATCAGAGGACCATTTTGTACACCTCCAGACTGGAGGAAGTGAATGTGGGTTAGAGTATTGGGACTTGCAGACTAGGGGTGGGTGGCAGGTGAGGCTGCTGAAGGACCAGGCCTGGGTCACTGCTATAGAGAAAAAAGAACATGGCATTGTCCACGTTTAGACTGAGGTATTAGAGGTGAAAAATGAGACATGATTTCCGCCTCATTTTCCTTCTCCCAATTTGATTGGTCTGCAGGCCTGCCTTGTGTTGGAACATCACTATCCGTATCAGATGCTGAGATGAAGTTCCTATGACTTACTGTATCCAGCCTTTCTTTGTAGAAATATGACTGCCACCTTGGGAGCTCAAAATATCATACACTCAATCTGTCATCCCTGTGTTTCAAGCCTTCACTCACCCAGAGAATAGCAGAGTTTTAACTTTCAATGTCATCATGTTACTGAAGGAACCATTTTGCCTCCATTTGGATGCACATTCTCAAGATACTGGAGAACCTCAGGTCATTCAAAGCCTCAGGCCACCTCCCTCCTCCATTGGACTGCTCTACTGGTCCCAGTTCAATGGAAGGGGCCAGGGAGGCTCTCAGGACAGGAGAGAAACAGGCAACCACCTCCCTCGTTCTGATCCCTGCTGGCAGAGCAGAATGGGAACTACCATTTCTCACTGTTCTCTGGCCAGCTGAAACACAAGGCTCAACTGAACACAGCTGTGCAAACTATTGCCCTACCATGGAGCCAGAACTGGGTGAGGCCAGAGTAGGTGTGCAGCATGGCAGGCTGGGGAATAAAGGATAATGGCAGGCTGTCAGCCACACTCCAGGAAGTAGACCTGGAAGTGCAGAACAAGAAGCAACGTGAGCAAATCATCTCACACTATGATTATGCCACCCAACTGTGTGTGGGTAACACTAAGAATATGTGAATGGTAAAGAGACAAGTATCTTTCCTATCTTGCTTCAGAAAACAGACTGATTGTAAAACCCTATGGTCAGACATTCACTGGCCATGAAGCCAGTTATGGTAGAACAGGGTCCCCCATAAAGGGGACAACCTGTTCTCAACATGTCACACCTGGGAATCGCCCTCCTGTTCATCTCTAGTCCTTTCTCCATGGGAGAAAAAGAGGAAAGCATGAGACTGGGTTGAGCTGGAGAGAAGAGTCAGCCAGGGCAGAGGCTCACTACACTGGGGAATCCCAGAGACCAGGACTCTTCCTGCCTATCTCACTAAGAGCCAAAGTGAATGGTAACCCTTCATCCCCTTCCTCCTCTGAACTCTAAGGCCCTGAACAGGAGGACATGGCAAACAGGAAGAAAAAAAAAAAAAAAGCCAGGAGGAAGCTAGAGAGGTCTGGGCAGAGACTCTTCCCTTCATTGTCCACAGGGTGACTCTGGGGGACACCTGGCATATAACAATGTGGCCCAGGGCATTGTCAGCCATGGATACGAGAATAAACCACCTGAAGTTCTCACAAGAATCTCCAGCTTTGTGACTTGGATCCACAGAATAATGAATGTGTCCAAAGATAGCTAAGTGACTGGACTCTGGGTTCTGCAGCAGGGTCTACACCAGTGTGAGAGGGGGTGTCAGACTCTTAATAGAGACCATCTCCCAGTATGAAGGAACTGCCTTCTTTGTCTTCCTTGAACACATTCACTGGTTCCCTTTGTGATCCAGGCAGGCTCTGATTGAACCTCCTCTACACTCTTCTCTGCTCCTCTTGTTCAACAATTCACAAACTCCCGACACAAGCCAATAAGTCACACATGTGCACTGTTACTGCCCTATCAGCATCTGTAAGGTCAGGTCCCTCTGTCTGACTGTATCAGGTGATGGAATGTCTCCTTCAGAAGAACAGTGGAACTTGCTGCATGAGGCTGTTAATGATGGCATTTTCTCCTTCCTAAACCCACCTCAGCTCAACAGCATAGAGGAGGGGGAGAAAAGCAACTGAGCTTCCAAAGGACACGATAGGGGTCTGGCATGGTCCCCACCAGGACCACAACTGCAAGAGGCTCCATCCTTGTCTCCCTCTGTCCATGGCTCAGCAAGGCCTCTCCTCAGTGCTACTGTCCCAGCTGGGCACTGCCTGCCAGCGGCCTCTCATCCTGTCAGAGAGGGTCTCACGAAAGCCAGACTGCTCACCAGACCAGAGCTTGGGGGAAAGTGACAGACAGGCCATGTCCACACACCTGTAGACATAACTCCCACCTGTGCAGACCTGGTTTAGCCTTTCTCATCCAGCTCAGCACATCCCACACCCCCGTGTAGGATTAGAGTCAAGCAGCCCCCACTCACATAGTGGATACAGTCCCTCAGACTGTCCCACTTGGTCACACCTGTCTGACTGGTTTCTTAATTATGTCTTATGTCTGCCACTTGGTCATTAAAGTCTATGTGCTTCAGATATTGCCTTTCTGCAGGAAGACTAGAATTTGGTCCCTCCACCTGTAAATAAATATTCATCTACTGCCGAATGACAGGACTTGTATACCGCAGGAATTATATCAAAAAAAGAAAAAAAAAATACCCTTTGCTGTCGAGTCAATTCTGACTCATAGTGACCCTATAGGACAGAGGAGAACTGCCCCATAGGGTTTCCAAGGAGTGGCTGGTGGATTCAAACTGCTGACCTTATGGTTAACAGCCTAGCTCTTAACCACTGCACCACCAGGAACTATAGACCTGCTCTTTTTGTCTAAATTCCAAGGTCCTTCTGAGGTTACTATTTCCTCCTGTCTGTCCTCTGGCCCACACTATGTATGTTTAGGGGATTTTCTGTAGGCTGCAGAGAGGTCAAGCTTCTGGTACAGAGAGGTCAAGCCTCACTCCTGCCCAAACATGGCCTGTCTGGCATAACATGGAGCGCTGCAGGGGGCAATGCTGGTATTGGCTGCAAAAAAACTTTCTGCAGATTCTAGCTCAGTGTTGAGGAGTGAGCAATAGCAGCCCAAACCTTACTCTGGAATCTGCCAGGGCTGCTTGCTCTGTAGCTCAAGGGCTCCCTGTTCCCTCAGTCACCCAGGGCTCAGAGCACCTTATGAAGGCTCATCGCAGAGCAGGGCCGGGAGGACTGAGAGCTGGATTTAGGATAGGACTGTGGGCATCTGTCCTCTCCCCAGAGGAAAGCAGAACAGTGCTGACCTTGAGATCAAGAAGGAGACATTGAAGCAATGGAATCAGAATGCAAACTGCTTTGGGACAGCCAAGTCCCCACAGACACTGCAGTTCTGATCCACTCCAGCTGTCCAAACTGCAGAGGTGCTGAGAGGTAGAACATCCTGAAGATGACGGCACCAGCGTCACCCACCCTCACCTCATTTCACCCCACACCTTTAGAACTTGTTCTATTCTGCGTTCTCCAGGAAAATGTGCTCTGCACCCTTCATTATTTAGGGAACATTAGAAGATGAACTCTGGTACAGACGGTCAGAAACCTCTCAATATCTTTCTCTAAGGCAAGAGACACCAACTTTTTAGAGCTAATCCAAGACAAGGCCAAAGCAGATAAAAATAATAAAAACATTGTAATATAATATATAATTATACACGTGTGTTATGACCACTAACATAACATTTTTAAATATATGTTCACTTTAAATTTCATATTCTGTTTTATTTAATCACCTTTTACATGGTGCCATTATTTAAACAAATAAACAATAGAGTTATTTAACAGTGGCAATTAGCAGTAACTGAGGGTAGGAAAAATTAAACAATTAGTATGTATGAAGTGTATAAAATATTTTATAATATTTCTTTCTGTCTTCTAATACAGCAATTCATTTTAGTATTTTTAAAATCTTTTATTATATATTTAATTATGATTCTTAATTCTTTTAATATACAATAAACTGTATATTCTTACAGAAACGTTAGTCTTTTTATAGTAATTCTAAACACAATAGGATTAATTATGAAGATACGTATATTCAATTAAAAATAATACTATCATGTTTTTTTCTTTTCATATATTTTGACTCTGTGTTCTTTTCCAGTAACACTTTGTTGCTGAAATGCCTGCCACTTTTGAACATCTTTCATTTCTTTTAGGTAGTGCCAAAATGGAATATAAACCAAAAAAACACCTGTTGCCCTTGAGTCAGTTCTGACTCATAGTGACCGTATAGGACAGAGTAGAACTGCCCCATAGGGTTTCCAAGGAGCAGCTAGTGGATTTTAACTGCCAATCTTTTGGTTAGCAGCCATAGCTGTTAACCATTGCACCACCAGGCCTCCCCAAATGGAATATAGTCAAACATAATTCTCACTTTGACTCAGGTCGGCTCACATTATACTGATTCCTGATGTCTACAAGACAAATTCTCTTTCAACAAAGTGTCTGAGCGTGGAATACTTAGGATTTTACCTATGCACAATAGTAGATTTTTTAATTTGTAGGGAGTAGGTTTCTGTTCTCCAAATATATCCATGGACTTGGTGTCTACAGGACTGCTTTGGTAGACTAGCTGTTTGTTATCAAAACCTCTACATTTGTAAATTCATCACACAGATTCTCCTCATCAGTTATACTCAATGTGTCTAAACACTCTGTCTTAGGCTGGGTTCTCTAAAGAAGCAAAACCAGTAAATATGTATATATATATATAGAGAGAGATTTATCAAGGAAATGGCTCACATGGTTGTAAAGGCTGGAACTTCCCAAGTCTGTGGCTCAGGATAGAGGCTTCTTTTGATTCACATAGCTGCAGGGACTGACGAACCCAAGACTGGCAGGTGGCAGTGCAGGGCTCTTGCTCACAGTCTGTGAAGGTTGATGAATCCCAAGGTCTGCAGGCAAGACTGGAGGTAAGCTGCTAGCTCAGCTCCCAAGAACCGGAGGTCAGATGAACAGGGGCCAGCTGCAGGATCCAGAATGAGCAATAGCCCATAAGACTTGACAGAATAGCCACCTATATTCAAGACAGGCCACAAGCCCAAGGAAACTCCTTTCAACTGATTGCCTGCTCACAGCAGATCCCATCATGAAGGTGATCCCATCATATCAAATCTCATCATGGAAGTGATCGCAACATCATATGACTGTCAAAACACTAAGAATCATGGCCCAGCCAATTTGACATACAACCTTAACCATCACACACTCCAAAGCACATTGGATCTCATCACAACTCACTCCTCTCTAAAGCACAGGAATAACGTGAACTTTATTACAAAGAAATTACAGGTTTACTAAAAAATAAAATAAAATAAGAAAGCCCTATTTACATTGGCTGCCATCTTCTGATGATATATTTCTGAATTCTGAAGCAGTATTACCTTTGAAGTATGAGTAATGTTTCCTCTGTAGGAGTTTTTGTTGCAATCTACACATGACATCAAACAGCTGACTTGCCATGAGTTTATCCTTTTCTAGGCTTTTAATAACCTCATCAAAGATCATCAGTTTGGAGGAACAACATACAAATTTCTGTTTCACTGTAACCCTTTTCTCCATTCTCACCCTCAATGCACGTAAGAATATCCTTTAAGTTAATCATTTTGCAAAAATGATTTTATGGCAGGCCGACATTTTAACATCTTTACTATGGCCAGAAACAATGATAGCCATCTTATAGGCTTATGTTTATTCTTCTCATTTCTGTATACCAAAAATCTCAGTAAGTGCATCTACAAGTTTGGAGGAAACTGAAAAGTGATTAAAAGATTCCATTATGAAAGCTTTGATATCACAGGTAAGAAGTCACACCCATTTTTGGACATGTTGTGTACAAGGTTTGCAGGACATTGAACAAGATCTTTAATTTTCTTAGGTATGAAATTTATAGAATGAATGGAATTTTCCAAAATTGGCTTTTGCATCATTGGCCAAATATGCAGAGTGATAACCAAAGACTATTTACATTTGGAAAAGATAATGACAGTCTTGGTTTATGTTTCCATAATCTCATTAAAGTTTTTGTAGAAATAAAAAATATGTTTTTAAATCACAGATCACCCTAGAGGGAGAGAAGAGGAAGGAGTTCAAGCCCTGTCATGGATTGAATTGTGTCCCCCAAAAACATCTGTCGATATTTTTGAAGTATGAGTAATATTCATACTTGGCTGGGTCATGATTCCCAGTATGGTATGATTGTGTACCATTTTGTAATCTGATGCAATTCCCTTATGTGTTGTAAACTCTATCACTATGATGATGTTATACTGATGAGGTTTAGATAGTGTCTTAATTAAACCTCTTTTAAGATACAAAAGAGAGAAGTGAGCTGAGACACCTGGGACCTCACACCACCAAGAAAGCAGTGCCAGGAGCAGACCGTGTCTTTGGACCTGAGGTTCCTGTGCAGAGAAGTTCCCAGACCAAGGGAAGATTGATGACACAGACCTTCCTCCAGAGACGACAGAGAAAGCTTACTCTTGGAACTGATGCCTTGAATTTGGATTTGTAGCCTACTGGACTGTGAAAGAATAAACTTCTCTTTGTTAAAGTCATCAACTTGTGCTATTTCTGTTATAGCAGCATTAGATGACTAAGACAACCCCATTTCATTAAATCAAAGCTGCCCATCAGTTTTAAATATTGAGCATGGGTAAAATTGTTTTCCTTGAAGTAAAACATTGGCTTCAGAAAGTAAAAAATGTGAATACACACTAATTTTAGGTTGAATTGCATAGTCCAAAGAGATATGCTACAGTTCTAAATAGGGTCTTTGCAAATGTAATTAGTTGAGTTGAGATAAAATCATATTGGAATACAGTGAGTTCTAATCTTATATGACTAGTGTTCTTATAAAAGAGGAGAAGATATACAGAGAAAGACAGATGATGGCCATGTGAAAATGCATGTACAAGAAAGGGGACTCCAAGCATTGCTGGCTCTTACCAGTAGCTAGTAGAGAGGCATGAAACAGATTCTCTCTCAAAGCCTTTATAACGAATCAAGAGAGCCAACACATTGATTTAGAAATCCCAGCCTCCAGAACAGTAAAGCAATACATTTTTATTCTTCTAAGCCACCCAATTTGTGGTATCTTGCTACAACAGCTGAAGAAAACTAATACAGATTTTGATGCAGAATGTTAAGTGCTGTTATAACAATACATAAAATATGGAAGTGATTTTTGAATTAGCTGATAGGTAGAGGCTGGAAGAATTTTGAGGCAGATGTTAATGAAAGCCTAGTATGCTTGTAGACACTGTTGGTAGAGTTATGGATGTTAAAGTCAGTTCTTATGAGGTCTCAGAATGAAGGGAAGAGAACTGTAGAGAAAGCTCCAATTATCATGAACAGAATGTTTCTAGACAAGTGAAAGATAAATATGTATCTGGTAGGCCTTAAAAGCAAATTATGAACCTGTTATTAGACACTGAAGGAACTTGGCTGTATTATGTTAGAATGTTTTGTGGAAATTAAAAGTTCTAAGTTATGAATCTGGATGTTTAGCTCAGGAACTTCCAAGAAAATGTTCAAGGCCTTGGTTGGTTTCTCCTTGCTGTTTATAATATAATGCAATAGGAAACAGATAAATTGAGAAATGAGCTGTGCAGAAAGGAATAAAAACTTGAAGATTTGGAAAATTCTTCCAGAACACTTAATTGTGCTTATATGAAACCTGTACATAGATCAAGAGACAGTCATCCAAACAGAACAGGAGAATACTTGGAGGTTTAAAATCTAAAAATGTGTGTGGCAGGGTTGTATCCTTTCACCCTACTTATTCAATCTGTATGTTGAGTAAATAATCCAAGAAGCTGGACTGTATGGAAAAAAAAACATGACATCAGGATTGGGGAACCCTCAATAACAATGTATGATATGCAGATGACACAAACTTGCTTGCTGAAAGTGAAGACATGAAGTACTTACTGATGAAGATCAAAGAACACAGCCTTCAATATGGATAACACGTCAACATAAAGAAAACAAAAATCCTTACAACTAGACTAATAAGCAATATCGTGGTAAATGGAAAAACTACTGAGTTTGTCAAGGATTTCGTTTTAATTAAATCAACCATCAACGTCCATGGAAACAGCAGTCAAGAAATCAAATGTCATATTGCACTGGGCAAATGTACTGCAAAAGACCTTTTTCAAATCTTAAAAAGCAAAAATGACACTTTAATGAGTAAGGTACAGCTGACCCAAGCCATGGTATTTTCAATCACCTCATATACCTTCAAAAGCTAGAAAATGAAAAAGGAAGATCTAAGAAAAATTGACACATTCAAATTATGTTGTTGGTGAAGCATATTGAATATACTATGGACTCCCAGAAGAACAAACAAATTTGTCTTGTAGGAAGTACAGCCAGAATGCTCCTTAGAAGCGAAGATGGTGAGATTTCATCTTGTCTACTTTGGACACATTATCAGGAGGGACCAATCCCTGGAGAAAGACATAATGCTTGGTAAAGTACAGGATGAGCAAAGAAAAAGGAAACCCTCGATGAGATGGATTGACACAGTGAATGCAACAAAGTGCTCAAACATATTTACTATTGTAAGGATGGTGCAGGACTGGGAAACTTATACAAAGGGTCATTATCAGTTGGAGTTGACAGTACCTTACAACAACATTAACATTATTGTCAAAACTGAGAAAAAGTGCTCTGGAAAGAACAAACTGAAGTGTGCTGCATAACCATTGGCTAAAGGGATTAAGCAAGTGACTTATGGATCCAATCAACCATCTCATTAAAAACACTGCCATCTTAGACTGAAACGGACAGAAAAAGGTTGAAATGAAGAAAAGCTATCCAATTTCTGGGATTCTACAGGCAAGAAAAACTAATGAAACTGTTGACTGTGAACATCTACCGTCCTTCAAGAAAAGAAAAGATGATCTCAACAGCAGTTCAGAGTCCAGTAGTGTTGGGTTGCAGCTGGCATGGGCTGGGGAGGCAGTGCTGCCACCTCATCAGTTCCAGAGTGGACCACCTCCTTGATTTCAGAGGGCAGGGCCACTTTCTTGGTATCAGAAAGCAAATTTGCCAACCAAGACAGGATGGAGTGGGGAGGGCATGGTTCCACTGCCCAAACTGAGGAGGAAGTGCCACCATGGAGATGTGTCCAGAGAACAGAGAATTATTTTCAAGCTTTGAAACCTAATGAAATTGCCCCATTGGATTTTGGACAAGTTTGGGACCCATGATTCCTTTTTTATCTCCAGTTCTCTCATTTTGGAATGGGAGTATCTATCCCAGATCTGTTACTTACAATGTATTTTGGAAACAGATAACTTTTATCCTAGGTACACAGATCCTAATGGAAACTAAGTTTAGACTTAGAGTTAAGGCTGGAATGGGTTAAGATTATTGGAGATACTGGGATGGAGTGAGTGTATTTTGCACTTGGTAAGGACTTGAATTTGGGGAGGGAAGAGGGCAGGAAGACTATTATGTATTGAATTGTTTTCACCCAAAATTTATGTTGAAGTCCTAAGCCCTGTAACTTTGAGTGTGACCCTGTTTGAAAATAAGGTCTTTGACGATGTTGTCAGTTAAAAGAGGAGAAGATACACGGAGATAAACAACAGCCATGTGAAGATGAATCTACAGGCCAAGAAATGCCAAAAATTTCCAACTGTCACCAAAATCTATGAGAGAAGCATGTAACAGATTCTCAGAGGCTTCAGAAAGAATCAACATTGCCAACACCCATATTTTGGACTCTTAGCCTCTAAAACCCCAGGTGTCTGTCAGTTTGTCATACTATGGGGGCTTGCGTGTTGCTGTGAGGCTGGAAGCTATGCCACCAGTATTCAGATACCAGCAGGGTCACCCATGGTGGACGGTTTCAGCTGAGCTTCCAGACTAAGACAGAATAGGAAGCAGGACCTGGCAATCTACTTCTGAAAAGAATTAGCCAGTGAAAACCTTATAAACAGCAGAGGAACATTCTCTGATATAGTGCTGGAAGATGAGCCCCCCAGGTTGGAAGACACTCAAAAGAAAACTGGGGAAGAGCTGCCTCTTCAGAGTAGAGTCCACCTTAATGACATGGATAGAGTCAAGCATTTGGGACCTTCATTTGCTGGTGTGGCATGACTCAAAATGAGAAGAAACAGCTGCACACATCCATTAATAATCAGAACCTGGAATATACGAAATATGAATCTAGGAAAACAGGAAATCATCAAAAATGAAATGGAATGCATAAACATTGAAATCCTAGGCATTAGTGAGCTAAAATGGACTGGTATTGGCTATTTTGAATCGGACAATCATATGGTCTACTATGCCACAATGACAACTTGAAGAGGAATGGCATTGCATTTATCATCAAAAAGAACATTTCAAGATCTATCCTGAAGTACAACACTGTCACTGATAGGATAATATCCATACACCTACAAGAAAGACCAGTTAATACGAATATTATTCAAATTTACCCAGCAACCACTAAGGCCACAGATAAAGAAACTGAAGATTTTTACCAGGTTCTTCAGTCCGAAATTGATCAAACATGCGATCAGTATGCATTCACAATTACTGCTGATTGGAATGCAGAAGTTGGAAACAAAGAAGAAGGATTGGTAGTTGGAAAATATGGCTTTAGTGATAGAAATGATGCCGGAAATCGCGTGACAGAATTTTGCAAGACCAAGGACGTCTTCATTGCAAATACCTTTTTTCATCAACATAAACGGTGACTATACACGTGGATCTCGACAGATGGAATACATAGAAATCAAATCAACTACATCTGTTGAAAGAGACAATGGAAAAATTCAATATCATCAGTTAGAACAAGGCCAGGGGCTGACTGTGGAACAGACCACAAATTGCTCGTATGCAAGTTTAAGTTGAAACTGAAAAAAATTAAAACAAGTACTTGAGAGCCAAAGTACGACCTTGAGTATATCCTAACTGAATTTAGAGACGGTCTCTAGAATAGATTTGATGCATTGAACACTTATGACCAAAGACCAGATGAGTCATGGAAAGACATCAAGGACATCATACATGAAGAAAGAAAAAGGTCATTAAAAAGACAGGAAAGAAAGAAAAGACCAAAATGGATATCAGAAGAGACTCTGAAACTTGCTCTTGAACGTCAAGTAGCTAAAGCAAAAGGGAGAAATGATGAAGTAAAATAGCTGAACAGAAGATTTCAAAGGGCAGCTCGAGAAGACGAAGTAAAGTATTATAATGACGTGTGCAAAGACCTGGAGATAGAATACCTAAAAAGGGAAGAACATTTCTCAAGCTGAAAGAATTGAAGAAAAAATTCAAGCCTCATGTTGCAATAGTGAAGGATTCTATGGGGAAAATATTAAATGATGCAGGAAGCATCAAAAGAAGACGGAAGGAATACAGAGAGTCATTATACCAAAGACGTTCAACCATTTCAAGAGGTAGCATATGATCAGGAACCAATGGTACTGAAGGAAGAAGTCCAAGCTACACTGAAGGCATTGTCAAAAAACAAGGCTCCAGGAATTGACGGAATATCAATTGAGATGTTTCAACATATGGATGCAGCACTGGAAGTGCTCACTCGTCTATGCCAAGAAATTTGGAAGACAGCTACCTGGCCAACTGACTGGAAGAGATCTATATTTAGGCCTATTCCCAAGAAAGGTGATCCAACCGAATGCAGAAATTATTGAAGAATATCATTAATATCACATGCAAGTAAAATTTTGCTGAAGATCATTCAAAAGCGGCTACAGCAGTATATTGACAGGGAACAGCCAGAAATTCAGGCCGGATTCAGAAGAGGACGAGGAACCTGGGATATCATTGATGATGTCAGATGGATTCTGGCTGAAAGCAGAGGATACCAGAAAAATGTTTACCTGTGTTTTATTGACGATGCAAAGACATTTGACTGTGTGGATCATAACAAATTATGGATAACATTGCCAAGAATGGGAATTCCATAACAATTGTGCACATGAGGAACCTGTACATAGAACAACAGGCAGTTGTTGGAACAGAACAAGGGGATACTGTGTGGTTTAAAGTCAGGAAACGTGTGCATCAGGGATGTATCCATTCACCATAGCTATTCAATCTGTACGCTGAGCAAATAATCGGAGAAGTTGGACTATATGAAGAAGAAAGGGGCATCAGGATTGGAGGAAGACTCATTAACAACCTGTGTTATGTAGATGACACAACCTTACTTGCTGAAAGTGAAGAGGACTTGAAGCACTTATTGGTGAAGATCGAAGAACACAGCCTTCAGTATGGATTACACCTAAACATGAAGAAAACAAAAATCCTGAAGACTGGACCAATAAGCAACATCATGATAAACAGAGAAAAAATTGAGGTTATCAAGGATTTCATTTTACTTGGATCTACAATCGACACCCATGGAAGCAGTAGTCAAGAAATCAAAAGATGCATTGCATTGGGCAAATCTGCCTCAAAAGACCTCTTTAAAGTCTTGAAAAGCAAAGATGTCACCTTGAAGACTAAGGTGTGCCTGACCCAAGCCATAGTATTTTCAATTGCATCATATGCATGCAAAATCTGGACAATGAATAAGGAAGTCCAAAGAAGAATTGAAACCTTTGAATTGTGGTGTTGACAAAGAATATTGAATATACCATGGACTGCCAAAAGATCGAACAAATCTGTTTTGGAAGAAGTACAACCAGAATGCTCCTTAGAAGCAGGGATGGTGAGACTACATCTTACATACTTTGGACATGTTATCAGGAGGGATCAGTCCCTGGAGAAGGACATCATGCTTGGTAAAGTACTTGGTCAGCAAAAACGAAGAAGACCCTCAATGAGATGGATTGACGCAGAAGCTGCAAAAACAGGCTCGAGCATAACAAGGATTGTGAGGATGGTGCAGGATCAGGCAGTGTTTCGTTCTGTAGTACGTGGTGTTGCTATGAGTTGGAACCGATTCAACGGCACCTAACAACAACAACAACAGCCTCTAGAACTGTGAAACAATGAATTTCTATTCTTATAAGGCACTCAGATTGTGCTCTATTATTATAACAGCAATAGGAAACAAAGCTCACTGGCTTAGAAAGTATAAATGTGGATACACACTAATATAGACAATCCTGCCACCTTAAAATATGAAACCCAGAAAGGAAAGTTACCAGTCATTAATTCAACAAATTATCCATAGGAACAGGAAATACACATCTCTCTTGATTGCCAGGGCTATACCCTTCCGATCAGTGACCATCTAGGCAGCCCAGACACCTGACTGAAGAGGACACTCCATGTGGAACCATGTGGACCATCACATCTCCGTCCTCTGAGCTGAAATCTACATCCCTGGGCTTCCAGTCATCTGTACTGCTATAAAATGTGGTAAAATCTGCATTGCCTAAGTTTCCTCTTTATTCTATCCGTTAGTGTGACTTGAAAAGTTACTCAATTGTCCAGCTTTGGAACCACAAAGAGAAAATCTCACAGAGATATGATTGGCAGTCCTTAATTTACGACAGCTATTATGCATATCAAGGAGCTCTGGTGGAGGAATGGTTAGGTGTTTGGCTGCTAATTGAAAGTATGGTCGATAGAACACACAATCAATTCCATGGGACAAAATACTTGGAAATCTGGTCTCTTAAAGATTACAGCCTAGGAAACCCTATGGGGCACTCTACTCTGTTAAACAGAGTCACTACATGTTGGAATCAACTCAAAGATACAACAAAATTATGCATACCTTTCAGGGCAACTCAATTATCATCCAAGCCAAATACTTTCAGTTCTTCATTGATGTTTCCAAAAGAAATTGGGAGTCCATTCACCTCCCAAGACCCTCTTCTCTGGAAATTCTCTTCAGAGCCCAAGGGCATGATGTTTTAGGCCCAAGTATTCTAGGTTTCTCCCCACTTCATGCTGACTGACCTATCAGGTAATGAAGGAAATCGTACCAGTAAGGGATAATCACCTCCTCCACCCTGGTTAATTGCTCCAGTGAGGATGAGGATGAAGCTTAGAAATACGGTTTCTGGAGGGACCACTGTTCCCATTGCATTCTCCATTCTTCCCAGGACAGTGAGTTTTGGATGAAAGGAAAAAAGAAACACTCAAGTATGGGCAGTCACACTTAATTGGGTCTGTTTCATCATTCCTTGAAACGAGACTATTCTGAGAGAAAGAGCTACAGGTGCAGAAACTTTGCCTACATGACTGTCTTCAGTGAGATCTAACTTTACCTTGGCTAGTTGGGACACGAGAGATTATGAACACTCAGGATGCCTGGAAGAAATGTCTTATTTCCTCTCTTTCATTTTCTATATGCATACACCTACTCCTTATCAACTATGTCGTTATTTGATATATTTTATTTACGAAAATAGTAAAAAATCTACTATCTGACTATTTTGAACATTAACGACGCACAATTGGCAGTAACAAATGCCAAGGTTTGAGCCAAGAGTAATGCTCGTTGTGATGGTTAAAGTTATGTGTCAGTTTTGCTGGGCCATGATTCTCAGTGGTTTGGCGGTTATATAATGATGGAATTTGACAGTTATGTAATGATTTAATTCGGCAGTTATGTAATTATGTAGTCATCCTCCATTTTATGATCTGATGTGGTCATCCCATTTTTGCATAACACTGATTTTCACATGACTTGGTCTTTGGAACTTAACCATGCCAATAAGTGAGGAGTGGGTGTACTGTTTTCAAGGCATGAAACCTTATTGCAAAAATTCATTTGTCCTTTGTTCTCCATTATTTCCAGACATACCAACACCTAAGGCTAATGAATGGGTGCTGACCAGCCCAAGAGTGACCACCTGGGGGCCTAATGCTGACTAAGCCTCAAAAGGCATAATGAAATCTCTCATGCCCATGGGGGATGCCAATAAAAGCCCTGAGCCCTATGGCTCAGATGGAGATTCCTGGTTGATGACCATGCACGGAAAGCTTAGTGACATCCCTCTTGAGACATAGAAGCTCTGTGCTGTGACACCTCCCTGACCTTACCCTGTATCTCTCTTTGTGTGTTTTATCCTTTTTCATTGTAATATATCTATAGTAAATATGGTGTACTCTTTGTGAATGCTGTGATTCATTCCAGTGAATTAACAAACCCTCAAGGGCAGTGAGAGCCAGCAGGGGCTGGGGTCTGCCTATATGGCAGTCTGAAAGAAGGTGTCCTTCTAACGTGTGAGTCCTGACCTAGCTCTGGATTGCTAGTGTTGAAAGTCATGTCAGTCTAACTTGTGACCTCAGCTCTGGTGGCTGGGACTGACAAAGTGCACTGTGAGTGGCTGCCAGCTAAGTTGGAGAAGTGGGAAAGTAAGGATGGATGCATTTCCACACCCTGGGAAATGAACTCAAGGTGATCCTTAGCATGCAGGCAGTCTTGGAGGTGGGATTTGCCAACTGTGCCCCTTCTTTAGTGCCTGTCAAATTCCTTGATATTGGAATTATTGATCTTGAAAATACCAATATTACATTATTAGCCTGGGACCGAATGATGAACAGATGCACTTGGTCTGTCAAAACTCTTGTCTCCAATTGTATTATTCTGTCATCTCTTTACCTTCCTCATCAACATCCCATCTCAACTTCATCCCAATCTCTAATCTCATTTCCAAGATACTTGAAACTATCAAGAACTGATAGATGACTAAGATTTTGTCAAGTGTTTATTATAGTGACACCAGTGCTTGTTAGTTTTACATTTTTAATTATTAAGCTCTTGTACTCTCAGATAATGAAGCATTAAGGGGGAAGGATTGGATTGAGAGATGTTATGTAAATAAGTAGGCCATTGTTAATTACAAATGCATGGCAATATGGCACCGTGTTCATTCTCTTTGAAAACCCAAAACAGAACTTAGTGGAAGGTAACACCATTTCTGAGTGAAAGAAATGCCCCTAAAAGCCACCTTTCTTCCTTCTAAGAGTTCAGGATTTTCTCCAGGGAAATATGTCATGTGGACTAAGGAACTGCTAAGAGTATAGTTCTTGTAATACCCTCACCATACACATTCCTCTAGGAGGGTGTCTTAGTCGTCTAGTGCTACTACAACAGAAATACAAAAAGTGGATGGCTTTAACAAAGATAAATTCATTTTCTCACAGTCTAGTAGACTACAAGTCCAAATTCAAGACATCAGCTCCAGGTGAAGGCTTTCTCTCTCTGTAGGCCCTGGAGGAAGGTTCTGGTTGTCATTGATCTTCCCCCAGACTAGGGCCTTCTCTGTGCGGAAACCTCAGGTCCAAAGGACACCTTCTGCAGCCTGTACTGCTTTCTTGGTGGTATGAGGTCCCCAACTCTCTGTTTGCTTCCCTTTCCTTTTATATCTTGAGAGATAAAAGGTGGTGTAGGCCATACTTCAGGGAAACTCCCTTTACATTGGATCAGTGATGTGACCTGGGTAAGGGTGGTGTTACAATTTCGCCCTAATCCTCTTTAATGTGAAATTATAATCACAGAATGGAGGACAACCACACAATACTGGGAATCATGGCCTAGCCAAATCGATACACACATTTTGGAGGGGACATACTTCAATCCATGACATGCTTAGTTCTTATCTTAAAAATCAATACAACCTAGAAAAAAACATGTGGTCTTTGAGTCTGCCCCTCCTTACTCACCTCTTCTGTTATAAAGCCTGGACACAGAAATCACAATCAACTTCTATACTGAACAACTTTTCTGAGAAGATGCTGCTGCTCCTGATCCTGTTGGTCTTGCCTCTGCCTTCCAGGACCTTCATAAGTAAGTGACAGTCTCCACCTCAGGGGTCTGGCTTACTCTATCAGTGACTTTTCCACAGAGCTCTAGTCAGCCTATCTCTATGGTGCATCTTGGACCCAATTGTTCCCTAGAAATTTGCTGAACTCTATGGCTGCATAAACAACTTACAGAGATGATATGAAAAAAAATTCCCCCAAGAAACCTGACAGGTCATTTCTCTTCCATGGGCTGCATCTCTGTTATCTGGTAAGTGATTATTACCAGGATGGCCAAAGATTCTGGTGGAGGTGTAAAGTAGAAAATTAATGCTATAAATGCCCTTTATCTAAAGCTAAGAGTGGTCACTTCAACATCAGGCACCATTGTACAGATCAAGAAGGGAAGATTTATTTCATATTCTATTTTCTAGATTTCACCTTCACCTTGCCTTTATTCTTCTGAGCCCCTCAGCTCAATGAGTGCAGATAATTAGAACTTATCTAAGCCATTTATGGGTTTTTAACTATCAGATTCAGGAAGGGGAAGGAAAATTCGGAGTGTTCTGGTCCAAGATAGTCAAGTCTTAGAAACCACCCCATGTTGGACATGATCAGTACACCAAGGGTCTGAGATTCTGGGAAACAAAATGCATCCAGAGCAGGTCAGAGAGAGCATTTTGTAGGTCTTCTGGGTTGTGCATCCTGAAGAAAGATCATTTCCCTTTAACATGTGTCTGAAGTATATTTAACCCCCCAAAACACTGAGCTTCCTCATTTTCAGAGGAAGAAAGTAAGAACTACGGAAGAAATGGGCCATGTTTCAAGCCAGCCATGCTGCCCACAGAAGCCAGGATAACATCTCAGTGTTAGGGCCCCTGTGGATTGCTCTCTTCAAACTCAAGTTAAACTCTGCAGATCATCACAGGGTTGAACATCACAGTTGTCTAGGCCACATGCAGTACCCATTCTTTGGGTTCAATGTGCACACGGATCTAGGAAAGATTTTTATCTTTATGCAGTGATCATCAGGGCTACAGAAGCCAGACTGCACTCCCTGCCCTACATGGCAGCAATAAGGATCTATGAAGGCCCGCCTTACCTTGGGTCACTGTGGGGGTTTTCTGGTGTGAGAAGATTTTGTGCTGACAGCAGCTCACTGTTATGGAAGGTGAGAAGCAGCAATTGGGTTGTTTTTCCCTGAGAACTTGCAACAGCATCCCACAGACATAGCTTATGATGATCCTTCAGGACACAGGGTTCAATGAGCTTATCAGAAGATCCTTCTGTGTATCTCTAGTAGGAGGGAGTGAGTGTGGGATAGAGAATTAGGGTTTGTGGGCACAGAACAGGGTGGCAAGAGAAGTTGCTGAAGGACCAAGCCTGGATTCCTGCTGCAGAAAAAAGAAAAAAAAGGTAACATTGTCCATATTTGACTGAGGTGTTGGATGGGAGAAGTGAGACATGACTTCTGCCCCGTCTTCTTCCTCCAAATTTGACTTGGCTGCAGGCCTGCCTTTGGCTGAACATCAAAATTCTTATCCGACACTGAGTTTAAGTTCCTATGACTTATTATATTCAGCTTTTCTTGGTAGAAATTTGATTGTCACTCTGGGAGTTCACAATGTCTTGAAAGAGGAAAACACACAGCAAGTCATCCCTTTACTTCAAGCCTTCCCTCATCCAGAGTTTAACAGAGCTTTAAGTTTCAGTGACAACATGTTACTGAAGGTGCCATGTTACCTACATTTGGATGCACCGTCTCAGGTTACTGGGGAGCCTCAGATCATGCAGAATGTCAAGTTCCTCCCCCTCCTCCATCTGACTGCTGTACTGATCCCAGTGCAATGGAAGGGGGGTAGGAGTCTCTCAGACTCGGGGAGGAGCAAGTAACTCCCTCCCTGGCTCTGAGTCCCGCTGGCTGAGCAGGATGGAGACTGCCATTTCTCACCTTCTCTGACCAGCTGACAAGCCTCAACTGAACTCAGCTGTGCAGACATTGCCCTGCCACAGAGCCAAGACTGGGTGAGGTCAGAGCAGGTGTGCAGTCCGGCAGGCTGGGGAATAATGGATAATGGCTTTCTGTCAGCTACACTTAAGCAAGTAGACCTGGAAGTGCAGAACTATCTATGTGAAGGAATCACCAGATACTACAATGCACCACCCAGCTGTGTGTTGGGAACCCTCTGTACAATAATCACTTGGAAATGGTAAGGTAACAAGAACCTTTCCTGCCTTGTTCCATAAACAGAGTGATTCTAAAGTCTCATGGCCGGGAATCTACTGCTCCCAGAGCCACTGGTAGGCCAGGGTCCACTATGGGTGGAGGCATTCTGTTCTCAACTCATGACACGTGGGCATCTCTCTCCTGCTAATCTCTTGTCCTTTCTCTATGGGAGAAAAAGAAGAAAGCTTGGGACTGGGTTGAGCTGGAGAGAGGACTCAGCCAGGGCAGAGGCTCACTGTTCTAGGGGATCCCAGAAGCATGGGCTCTGCCTCCACCTCTACTCATAGTCAAAGTGAATAGTGACACTTCAGCCCCTTCCTCCTCTGAACAAACAGGCCCTGAGCAGGAGGACATGGGAAACAGGAAGGAAAAAAAAGCCAGAAGGGGAAAGCTAGAGGGTTCTGGGCTGAGATTCTTCACTTTTCTATCTACATGGTGACTCCGGGGAACTTTGGTGTGTAACAATGTGGCCCAGGGCATTAGCAGCCATGGATTTCATGATTATAAACCTCCTGAGGTCTTCACAAGAGTCTCCAGCTTTGTTCCCTGGATCCACAGAATAATGAATATCAGTCATAGCTTACTTAAGTAACTGGACCTTGAATTTTGCAGCAGGATCTACACCAGTGTGTGAGGAGTGTTTGACTTTTAATAAAGATCATCTCCCAGGACTTCCAGGCAACATGGAACTATAGTCAGAAGCACCACGCTGTCCCTCCATGGCAAAGATGAGAAAAAGTAAGTCAAACAGAGTCACATGTCAATCCTGAAACCTTAAGCATCAAATGAAGAGAGAAAGAACTCAGCCAAGCACCGAATGGAATAAGAAACTGACCGAGAACAAAGAGCGAGGAGAAATACATGTAGAGGTCCCCTATCAGCTACCACAGCACGGATCCACCATCTTGGACTCCTATTGGATATCAGCAAACAGGGGGTATGAGAAAGCAGCTTCACGGAGATTCCAGCAGGAGATAGAACAACCTGTAACCAGCGATATAGGCTTTCCCACCCCCTAACCTTCTTCACCCCCACTTAGCCTACTCTTCTTCCTGCAGCCACAGTCTCTTGGCCGGGAAGCACCAGCTTCACTCTGGTGCCCTTTGGATTCCACCCGCCCACACTGGCTGGCTCCCTGAGTGCCTTTTGTTGCCTGCTAGAGTTGCCTTTTTCTCTCAAATACCTGGCTCCATGTGCCATCTTTGCTTCTTCCTGAAAGGCTGTGAAACACCGCTTGACTGTGAAACTGCTTCCTGGCCCGTGCTGCCATGCTGGTGGGACCTCCGGCACTTTTTTTTGTTTGTTTGCTCTGATTTGTTCTATTTTGATTTGTTTGTTTGTTTTCTTTTTCTTTTCTCAGCTTGGGAGCCCTTTCTACCCAGGCAGTACCACGCGGCTTGGAAGCTACTCCCTTACTCTGTGCAGACGCACAGGGACATCCCTGGGGGCATTTCATTTTTCCTGTTTTTTTTTTTTGTTGTTGTTGTTGTTTGTTTGTTTCTTTGTTTTGTTTTCTTCTCCCTCTTATTCCCTTTTTGTCTTTCATTCCCAGTTTCTTGATTTATCCATTTTTTTTCCTTTACCCTTTTTCTTTTTTTATCTTTGTTTTTCCTCATTTCTCAGTTTCTCATCTCTCCACTCCAATAGCAAGCTCCCGTAGCTCTATTTTTTTGTTTGTGTGTATCTTTTTGGCTCCTATTCCTCTCTCCTCTCTCTCATCTTTCCCATACCCATCTTAGCTCCACACATCACAATCTAGCCCCTCGTTCCTGCCTACCTGCACTGGGCACTGAACATCACACTCCCAAGAAGCACAGGCACAGCCTTACCAGAACCTGCCCTCCACTGATTCCTGGTCCATACTGTCAGCCCTGGTATGCGCCACAAACAACCCATCCCAGCAACGCCCCTTCAGCTGGACTGCCCTGCTGTACCATATCTGAGTCACTGACCCTGCCTACTGGAGACAGAGGTGAAAAGTATCATGCCCACAGATGAGCGAACAACAAAGAACGCACACCCTGCCTGCTCAGACATAACCAAATAAAACAAAAAAGCAGGATGAAACAAACAAATCTACAATCAATAAAAGAGGAAAATAACCACTGAATGCCCCGAAGACAGCAGACAATATCAAAACTTTTACAAAAACAGGACAAGATGTTTCCAGTAGGTGTCCAAAATAAAACACCAGATGACCTTCCAGTAGAAGAAAAAACTTGAGACCTAACTGATAGGGAATTCAAATCTCTAATATTCAGAATTAGCCAAGAGTTGAAGCAAAAAGCAGACAAAAATGAGGAAAAAATAGACAAATTCATGGAAAATACAGACAAAAAAATGGAAGAATTGAAGAAAATAATACAGGAACAAAATGCTAAAATAAACTCACAACTAGAAATCATACAAAAACAACAATTAGAAATCCAAAAGATAAACAACAAGATTTCAGAAATGGACAGTGTCATAGAAGAGCTGAGGAGAAGGTTTAAAATGATGGAAGATAGGATCAGTGAAATTGAAGACAAACAATTGGATGCAACTCTTTTGAGGAAAATTCAGAAAAAAGAAGAAAAATGAAGAGACCTTGAGAATTATGTAGGATACAATCAAAAGCAAAAATGTGTGAGTGATTGGAGTTCCAGAACAGGGGGAGAAAACAGAAAGCACAGAGAGCATCACTGAAGAATTGCTGACAGAAAACTTCCCCAATATCATGAAAGATGAAAAGCTGACCATCCAAGAAGTTCACCGAACCCCATATAAGATAGACCCCAAAAGAAAGTCACCAAGGCATATCATAGTCACACTAGGTAAAACCAAAAACAAAGAATCCTGAGAGCAGCTAGAGAAAAACAAAAAGTCACATACAGAGGAAAAACAATAAAGCTGAGCTCGGATTATTTGGCAGAAACCATGCAGGCAAGAAGGCAATGGGATGACATATATAAAACCTTGAAAGTAAAAAATTGCCAGCCAAGAATAATATATCTTGCAAAACTCTTGTTCAAATATGATGGTGAAATTAGGTCATTTCCAGATAAACAGAAATTAAGGGACTATGTAAAAACCAAACAAAACTTACAAAACTTGTTAAAGGAAGTCCTTTGATCTGAGAACAAACATCAGACCACAGGCAGAATCTAGGACACAGGATTGTACTAGCCAGATACCAACCTTGGAAATGAACTCTTAAGGACTATGCAGAACCAGAATAATTACAACAGGGAACCAGAGAGGTTAATCTGTAAATGACGACAGCATCAGAACAGTAAAAGAGGGAATAAATGGTGTAGATATAGAACCTTCTAATGGAGAGGAAGGCAACGCAATACCAAGTAATAATAGACTGGTTCAAATCTAGGAAGATAAGAGTAAATTTCAAGTTAACCACAAAGAAAGTTAACAAACCTGCTCATCAAAATAAAGAAGAAAAACATAAAGTCTCAGTAAAAACAAAACCTACAAAAACAAAAGAAATGAGAAAAATCCACAAACAAAAGAAACTCAGCACAGGAGAGTAAGAGGAACAAAGAAAACATCAGCACCACAAAAAAAAAAAAAAAAAAAAAGTGCTACAGAATGCAGTCCCACCCCTAGGAATATATCCTAGAGAAATAGACTTATGCACACCCATATTCATTGCAGCACTGTTTGCAATAGCAAAAAGATGGAGATAACCTAGATGCCCATCAACAGATGAATGGATAAACAACCTATGCTACATATACACAATGGAGTATTATGCAAGATAAAGAACAGTGATGAATCTGTGAGGAATCTCATAACATGGATGAAACTGGAGGACATTATGCTGAGTGAAATAAGTCAATCACAAAAGGACAAATATTGTGTGAGATCTCTACTGTAAAAACTCATGTAAAAGTTTATACACAAAAAGAAACAATCTTTGTTGATTACGAGGGAAGGGAGGGGTGGAGGGGAACTAAATAGACAATAGATAAGTGGTAACTTTGGTGAAGGTCAAGACAGTATACAATACTGGGGAAGCCAGCACAACTTGTACAAGGAAGGTCATGGAAGTTCCATAGACACATCCAAACTTCCTGAGGGACTGAAATGCTGAGCGGAGGGCTGTGGGGACCATGGTCTTGGGGAACATCTAGCTCAATTGGCATAACACAATTTGTAAAGACAATGTGCTGCATTCTACCTTGGTGAGTAGCATCTGGGGTTTTTAAAAGCCTGTGAGCAGCCATCTAAGATACTCCACTGGTCTCACCCCTTTGGGAGCAAGGGAGAATGAAGAGAAGAAGATACAAGGAAAAGATTAGTCCAGAGGACTAATGGACCACAACTACCAAGGCCTCCACCTCAGTGAGTCCAGTACAGCTAGATGGTGCCCGACTACCACTGACTGCTCTTACCAGGATCACAATAGAGGGTCCTAGACAGAGCTGGAAAAGGATGTAGAACAAAATTCTAACTCACAAAAAAAAGGACTAGATTTAGTGGTCTGACAGACTGGAGACTGGGGTATGGCCCCCGGACACCCTTTTAGCTCAGTGGTGAAGTCACTCCCGAAGTTCACTGTTTAGCTGGGGATTGGACAGCCTCATAAAACAAACCGGACTAATGAGGCACAGCGGTCCAGGGACAAGGACTAGAAGACAGGAGGAGACAGGAAAGCTGGTGATAGGGAACCCAAGGTTGAAAAGGGACAGTGTTGACATGTTGTGGGGTTATTAACCATTGTCATAGGGCAATATGTGTACTAACTCTTTAACTAGAAACTACTTGTTCTGCAAACCTTCATCTAAGTACCAAAAAAAAAAAAAGAATTATCTATGTGAGATCAAATTGACAACAGCAACTCAAAAGATTTGATGGGAAGCCTAGTGGGCAGTGAGTTGAAGATAATGTTGATGGAATAATTTGGAAAATGATAGTGAGAATAGCAGCACAAAGGGAAGAATGTAATCGATGTCACTGAATTGTACACCTAGAAACTTTTGAAATGGTGTAACTTTGTCTATGTATATTTTCACCAAAAAAAAAAAGAAAAAGGTCCTCCAAGGTCGAGAAGGGAGAATGTTGACATGCTGTGGGGTTGTTAACCAATGTCATAAAACAATGTGCATACTGACTGTTTAATGAGAAACTATTTGTTCTGTAAACATTCATCTAAAATACAATAAAAAAATTTTTTTTAAAAAAAGATATCTCCCAGTGTGAAGGAGCTGCCTTATGTGTCTTCCTTGAACATAATCACTGATCTCATTCTGTGCCCCAGGCAGGCTGTAATTGCACCTCCTGCTTGCTCTTTCCTACTCCTCCTGCTCAACAATTTGAAATCTCCCCACGCAAGCCAATAAGTCTTCACACCTGTGAATTGTCCCATTCTAACAGTATCAGTAGGGTTAGGTCCCTCTTTCTGATCGTATTAGGTAGGGGAGTGTCTTCCTCAGAGAAACAATGGAACTTGTTGCATGAGGCTCTCAATGATGGCCTTTTCTCCTTCCTAAACCCACCCCAGCCCAACAGAACAGAAGGTAGGGAGAAAAGCAACTGAGCCTCCAACCAACACCAGGACCACCTCCCCAGGAGCCTCTATCCTAGTCTCCCTCTGTCCATGGCTCAGCAGGGCCTCTCTTCAGTGCTGCTGTCCCTGCTGGACCATGCCTGCTGGCTTTTCATTCTGTCAGAGCATGGGCTCAGGGAAAACAGACTGTACCCACAAGAGCAGGACTTGGGAGTATGTGACAGACAGGCTGGGTCCCCACATTTGTAGACATACATCCCACATGTGCAGTCCTGGCTCCCCCTTTCTCATCCATCCCAGGACACCCTAAGCCCATAGTTAGGATCAGAATCCAGTAGCCCCCACTTGCTTAGTGGCTACAGTCCCTCAGCCTGGCCCACTTGGTCCCACTTGGCTGACTGGTTTCTTGATTAAGTCCCAAGTCTGGAAACCTGGTCATTAGGGCCTATGTGCTTGAGACGTTGCCTCTATGAATCAAGACTGGAGTTCGCTCCTCCACTCTCAAGTGACCATCCATCAACTGCCTAAGTGGCAGGGCTTGTGATACAGCAGTTAAACCACAAACGAGGTCTTCCCCCAGAAACTATAGTCCTGCTTTTTTTTTTGTTTGAATCCCAAGAACCCTCTGAAGGTACTGTTTCTGTTCGTATAACCTTGGACAGGTGCCCACACTGTGTATGATTAGGGGATTTTTCTCTCTAGGGTGCCGAGAGGTCATGTTCCACTCCTGCCCAGACACAGCCTTTCTAGCATAACATGGAGGGCAGCAGGAGCAATGCTTGTGACAGCTGCAGAAAAAACTTTCCGCTGATGGTAGTTCACTGTTGAGGAGTGAACATCCACAGGGCCACATCCCTGCTAAAGGTCTGTAGCTTTAGGGGCTGCCTGTGCCTCCAGTCACTCAGGGCCCAGAGCAGCTTATGGAGGGTCCATCCCAGAACAGATCTGGGTGAGACTGAGAGCTAGACTTATGATAGGACTGTGGGCATCTGTGCTCTTCCCAGAGGACAGCACTGACCTTGATAGTAGAAGGTAGACATTGAAGAAATGGGATCAAAGTGCAAACAGCCCTAGGACAGCCCAGTCTCCGCAGATATTACAGTTTTGACCCTCTCCAGCTGCTCCAAACAGTACGGGTTCAAGATGTAGAGTATCCTGAAGATCTAGGACTAGTCTCATCCACCCTCACCCAATTCCACCCTACACCTATAGCACTTGTTCACTCTGCCCCTCCCAGGCAAATCTGCTCTTCATCCTTTTCTATTAAGGAAATAAATTGTTCCACACTATAGACAGATACAGATGATCGAAAACCTCCCAATATCTTTTCATCTGACAGGAGACACCAATTTTTTGAGAGTTAATCCAAGACTATGCCAAAAGAGATAAGAATAATAAAAACACTGTAATATAACATATAATTACACACATGTATGTTACGAGTCTTAACATAAAATTTTTTAAATATATGTTTGCTTTAAATTTTATATTCTTCTGTATTATTTAATAGACTCTTACATGACGCCATTATTTAAGCAAAAAAATAACAGGGTTATTTAACAGTAACAATTAGTAGTAACTAAGAGTAAGAAAAATTAAAAAATATGTGTTTGAAATATAACAATATTTTGTAATATTTCTGTCTTCCAACACAGCAATTCATTTTAGTGCTTTTAAAATCTTTTATTAGGTATTTAACTATTATGAGATTTTTTATTCTCTTAATGTACAAAAAACTGTATATTCTTATAAAATAAATCTTTTAAAAATAATTCTAAATACAATAGGATTAATTATGCAGATATGTATATTTAAAAATAATACTATCACATTTTTTCTGTCTTTTGACATATTTTGACTTTCTGTTTTCTTTTCCAATAACACTTTGCTGAAATGCCTGACACTTTTGAATATCTTTCATTCCTTTTAGGTAATACCCAAATGGAATATAGTCATATATAATTCTCACTTTGACCTCCAATTCTGCTCTTATCAACCCCATATTACACTGATTCCTGATGTCTATGAGCTACATTTCCACTTAGCAAAAGTGTCTGAGCATGCAGTGCTTAAGATTTTACCTATTAACAACAAAATATTTTTTTAATTTGTAGGAAGTAGGTATCCACTCTCCAAGTATGCCCAGTTCACTTGGTGTCTACGGATAGCTTTGTTAGACCAGCTGTTTGTCCTCAGAACCTCTGCTTTTGTAAATTCATCACACAGATTCGCCTTATTAATTATATCCAATATGCCTAAACACCCCAAAGCACATTGGATGTCATCACAAGTTAAACCTCTCTATCTCAGGGAAAATGACTTTAAAGCACAGGAATAATGTGAACTTTATTACAAAGAAATTATAGTCTTACTGAAAAATAAGAAAGCCCTGTTTACCTTGGCTGCTATCTCTGATGATACGTTTTTGTTTTCTGAAGAAGGTTTACTTCGAGGAATGAGTCATTTTTCTCGCTGTATGAGTTTTTGTTGCAATCTACACATGACATCAAACAACTGATTCCCATCAGTTCATGCTTTGGTAGGCTCTTAATAACCTCTTCAAAGATCATCAAACACTTTGGAGCAACAACATACAAGTTTCTGTTTCACTGTAACCTTTTTCTCCATAAATCAAACATTTTGCAAACATGATTTTATGGCAGGTCAACATATTAACATTTTTACTTCTGCCAGAAACAATGACTGCAATTATAGGTTTATCTTTATTCCTTCCATTTCTCTAAACCAAAAATGTGAGAGCTTCTGCACATTTGGAGGAAACTGAAAAGTGACCAGAAACGTCCATTATGAAAGCTTTGATATTACAGGTAAGAAATTATATCCATTATTAGCCATATTGTGTACAAGATTTACAGGACATTGAAGGAGTAAGATCTTTAGTTTTCTTAGGTAAGAAATTTATAGACTGAATGGAATTTTCCAAAAATCAGCTTTAGTATTATTGGCAAAGTACGCAGATAGATAACCAAAGACTATTTTCATTTGGACAAGATAACAACAGTCTTATGTTTTATGTTGTCACAATTTCATTAAAGTTTTCATAGAAATAAAGAATATGTTTTTAAATAACAGACCACCCTAGAGCGAGAGAAGAGGGAAGGATTCAAGACCCTACCTCATGTCATTAAATCAAAGTTGCCCATCTGTTTTAAATATCAGGCCTGGGTAAAATTGTTTTTCTTGAAGTAAAACTTCACAGACTTCAGGAAATAAAAATGAGAATGCATAGTAGTTATTGGTTGAATTGCATTACCTAAAAAGCTATGTTACATCTAAATAGGGTCTTTGCAAATGTTATTAGTTAAGATGAGGTCATATTGGAATGGGGTGGTGTCATGGATTGAATTATGTCCCCCCAAAAATGTGTGTGTCAGTTTGGCTGAGCCATGATTCCCAGTATTGTGTGATTTTCCTGTATGTTGTAAATCCTGCCTCTATGATGTTAATGAGGGAGGATGGGTGGCAGTTGTGTTAGTGAGGCAGGACTCAGTCTACAAGATTGGATTGTGTCCTGAGGCAATCTCTTGAGACATAAAAGAGAGATGTGAGCAGAGAGACAGGGGGCCTCATACCACCAAGAAAGCAGTGCCAGGAACAGAGTGCATCCTTTGGACCTGGGGTACCTGCACGGAGAAGCTCCTAGTCTGGGGGAACACGGATGAGAAGAAAGCTGACAGAGAGAGAAAGGCTTCCCCTGGAGATGATGCCCTGAGTTTGGACCTTTAGCCTACTTTACTGTGAGGAAATAAACTTCTCTTTGTTAAAGCCATCCACTTGTGGTATTTCTGTTATAGCAGCACTAGATGACTAAGACAGAATTTGGTACTGAGAGTGGGGTGCTGCTCTAACAGATACCTAAAGTGTAGAAGTGGTTTTGAAACTGAATGGATAGAGGAGTGGCAGTGGCAGAGGACCAGCAACAGCAGACAACATGCAGCTGCAGAGAAGCGGCAGCGGCAGAGAACCATCAGCAGCAGAACAGGAGACCAGTGCCAGACAGCGCTGGAGCCGACCCACGGGGCGAGAGAGCTGAGTGCCTGTGTGCAGGAGGCTTCTTGGCAGAGTGGGGTGCCTCCGGGCACTTACCGGTGGAGCTACAGAGCTTTGAAACACTTGCCCCAGCAGGGCAGATGCGAGCTTGAGACCCCAGGAGCCCAGAGGCTAAGAAACTAGGAAGCAGAAGCTGAAGAGACAAGGAACACAAGAAGCTGAGCTGCCTCAGTCTCAAAAGGTATGACCATGACCTCAGGGGTTTCAAAGGGTGGAGCTATGGCCTCTGGTGTATCTAAGGGTGGAGTTGTCACTCCGATGGAGTAGGAGATTGGTGTGCCTAAAACCAAGGAAGACTGGAAGGCGGAGCTGAAGCCCAGGGCCGAGGGGCCTCCACTCAGAATCCGGAGACTGCGGCCAATACCTAGAGTCTGGTGGGCAGCGCTATTGTATAAATTGTCTCAGAGGACAAAAGATTATTTTCAAAGCCTTGAGGGCTAATGTAATGTGTTCTGCTGACTTTCTTGGTGACTGTTATCCCTTCTTTTCCTCTGGTTTCTCCCATTTGTAATGGAAGTGTCTAGCTTGTGCCTGTTTTGCCATTGTACCTTTGGAAGCAGATAACTTGTATTCTAGATTTTACAGATGAAGAGAAATTTCTGGATTTTGGACTTGGAGTTAAGACTTTGGCTGTGATATGATGGGGTGAATATGTTTTGCCTGTTGCAATGTTGTGATTTTTGGAGGGCCAAAGGGTGGAATGTTATGGATTGAATTATGTCCCCCAAAAATTTGTGTGTCTGTTTGGCGAGGCCATGATTCCAGGTATTGTGTGATTTTCCTGTATGTTGTAAATCCTGCCTCTATGATGTTAATGGGGGAGGATGGGTGGCAGTTGTGTTAGTGAGGCAGGACTCAATCTACAAGATTGGATTGTGTCCTGAGGCAATCTCTTGAGACACGAAAGAGAGAAGTGAGCAGAGAGACAGGAGGACCTCATACCACCAAGAAAGCAGTGCCAGGAGCAGAGTGCATCCTTTGGACCTGGGGTACCTGCACGGAGAAGCTCCTAGTCTGGGGGAACACTGATGAGAAGGCCGACAGAGAGAGAAAGGCTTCCACTGGAGCTGATGCCCTGAATTTGGAGTTTTAGCCTACTTTACTGTGAGGCAATAAATTCTCTTTGTTAAAGCCATCCACTTGTGGTATTTCTGTTATAGCAACACTAGATGACTAAGACAGATGGGTTCTAATCATATATGACTGTGTCCTTATAAAAGAGGATAAGATATATAGAGACAGAGAGATGATGACCATATGAAGATGCATGTACAAGCCAAGAGACAACAGGCATTGCTGGCTCTCACCAGTAGCTAGGAGACAGGCATGGAATAGATTCTCTCTCAGAGCCCTCAAAAGGAATCAACACAGAGTTCTTGCAAAATGGCGCTCTAGGCAGAAACACCACGCCATCCCTCCACAGCAAAGATCCGAAAAACTAAGCCGAGCAGAGAGTACAACAATCCTGAAACCCTAAAACATCAAACGAAGAGATAAAGAACTCAGCCAAGCACCAAATGGAGTGAGAAAACTGACAGAGATTGGAGAGCAAGGAGAGATTCATGCAGAGGTCCCCTACCAGCTAATGCAGCGCGGATCCGCCATCTTGGACTCCTATTGGAGACCAGCAAACAGGGAGTACAAGAAAGCAGCCTCACGGAGCTTCCAGTGGGAGACAAAACAACCAGTTATTGGCGATATACGCTTTCCCACCCCCCACCCTTCTTCACCCCGACTAGACCTCCTCTGCTTCCTGTGGCCACAATCTCTTGAATAGGAAACACCGGCTGCTTGGATTCCACACCCGAATGGGCCAGCTCTCTGAGTGCCATTTGTTGGCTTCTGGTGTTGATTTTTTTCCACTTCTTTTTATTTCTTCCTTGCCTCTCCCCACCCCTTTCGCTCGAGTACCTAGCTCCGTGTGCCATCTTTGCTTCTTCCTGAGGGGCTGCAGAGCTCCGGTAATTTGTGATATATGCATTCCCACTCTCTACTCTTCTTCACCCACACTCAGCCCCCTCTGCTTCCCATGGACACAGTCTCTTGTCCAGAAACACCAGCCCGCACTAGCTGGCTCTCTGAGTGTCATTTGTTGCCTGCTAGTGTTGCTTTTCTTTTTTTTTTTCCTGCTTCTTTTGATTTCTTACTTGCCTCTCGCCACCTCCCCCTGCCTTTGCTCAAGTACCTGGCTCCATGAGCCATCTTTGCTTCTTTCTGAGGGGCTGCGGAGCTCTGTTTGAGTGTGGAGCTGCTTCCTGGTTTGGGCTGCTGCGCTAGTAGTATCCCAGGGCTTTTGTTTGTTTTGAATTGTTTGTTTGTTTTCTTTTCCTTTTCTTGAGTTGGGAGCCCTTTCTGGCCAGGCTGAGATGCGTGGCAGGGAGACTCCCCTTCGGCTTCCACAGACGTGCAGAGGGATCCCTGAGGGCATTTCTTTTTACGTTGGTTTTTTTTTTTGTTTTTTTGTTTTTTGTTTTCCTGTTTCTTTTGGGTTCTTTCTTTTTTTTTTTTTTCTTTATTTGTTTTGTTTTCTTTTTCCTCTTTTTCTCTTTTTGTCTTTCTTCATTGCAAAGTTTCTCGTCTCTCTATATCTTCCTTCTCTTTCTGTTCCCTGAATACTGGCATTGTATACCTCTACACCTTCTAGCCAGGCTGTACTGCAACACCTGAGAGCAATTTCCCCAGACCTCATAGCTGCACCAGTGGGATCCCAGGGAACTTTGTGGTTCTTTAACCTTTATGATTCTTATTTATTCATTCTTTTCTTTCCTTCCTCCTCTGCTTTCTGTTTTTTCTCCATTTCATAGTCTCTCATCTCTCCACTCCAATGGCAAGCTCCTCTAGCATTCTTTTTTGTATGTTTGTATGTTTTTGGCTCCTGTTCCTCTCTCCTCTCTCCCATATCTGTCTTAGCTCCACACATAACAATCTCCCCGCTGCATTATGCCAACCTGCACCGTGCGCTTGACATCACACCACCGAGCAGTACAGGCACGGCCTACCGGAACCTGCTCTGCACTGATCACCAACCCGCTCTGGTGGCTGTAGTAAGTGTCACAAACCACCATCCCAGTAACAGCTTTTCAGCTAGACCTGCCCTGCCGTACCATATCTGAGTGACTGACCCTGCCAGTTGAAGAAGGAGGCAAAAAGTATTGCACCCACAGACGAGCACACAACAAAGAACACACATGCTGCCTGCTCAGACATAGTCAATTTTTTTTTAAAAAGGGACAAAACAAATCTACAATCAATAAGCGAGAAAAATAACTACTGAATGCCCCAAAGACAGCAGACAATAATAACAAAACATTTACAAAAACAGGACACAATGGTTCCAGTAGGTGTCCAAAATAAAACACCAGATGACTCCTCTAGAAGAAAATGCACTAGACCTACCTGATAGGGAATTCACATCTCTAATACCCAGAATTGTCCAAGAGCTGAGGCAAAAAGCTGACAAACATAAGGAAAAAATACACAAATTCATGGAAAATATGGACAAAAATTTGGAAGAATTCAGGAAAATAATGCAGGAATAAAATGCCAAAATAAATTCACAACTAGAAATTATACAAAGACAACAATTAGAAATCCAAAAGAT
>NW_004443979.1:18525026-18531917 GCF_000243295.1 Trichechus manatus latirostris
ATTATATATATATATATATATATATATATACATGTAGAGAGATTTATCTCAAGGAAATGACTCATGTGGTTGTAGATGCTGACAACTCCTAGGTCTGTGGATCAGGCATCAGGCTGGAGGGTTCTCCTGACTCACGTAGCTGCAGGGACTGATGTACCCAATGTTGGCAGTTCAGATGGCAACTGTGGATCATGGGCTGTGAAAGCTGATGAATCCAAGATTGGCAGATAAGATGGCAGGCTGCTGACTCAAGTCCCAAACACTGGAGGTCAGATGATGACAAACCAGATACAGGATGCAGCGTAACAAAAATCCAGTGAGCTTTGCCAGAACATCCATAGATATTGGGTGCAGGCCACACCTCTGATGAAACTCCTCTTACAATTGTTTGGTTGATGACATCAGATCACATCATAGAGGTGATTACATTACATTGCAAAATGCAGGATAACTACATCATTACATAACTGCCAACCACTGAGAATCATGGCCCAGCCAAACTGACACACGACTTTAACCATCACAGTAGAGGCTGGACGAATTTTGAGGCCCATGCGAATGAAATCCTAGATTGCCCTGTAGAGACTGTTTGTAGAAATATGGATGTTCAAGGCAAATCTTGTGAGGGTTGAGAAAGAAGTAAGGAGAGCTATAGACAAAGTTCCAATTATTATGAACAGAATGTTGCTAGAAATGTGGATATTAAATATAATTCTGATGAGGCCTTAAAAGGAAATGATGAATCTGTTATTGGACACTAGAAAAGGCAATCCCTGTTTTAAAGTGACAAAGAAATTGGCTGTATAATATTAGAATGTTCTGTGGAAAGTAAAACTTGTAAGTAATGAACTTGGACATTTAGCTCAGTAACTTCTAAAAAAAGTTGAAGGCCTTACCTCGTTTCTCTTTGCTGCTTCTAATACAATACCAAATGAAAGAGATAAATTGAGAAATGAACTGTACAAAAAGGAATCATAACTTGAAGATCTGAGAAATTCTTCCAGAATACTTTTAATTGTGCTTATGTGAGACCTGTTCATATACCAAAAGGCAGTCTTTCTAACAAAACAAGAGGATACTATGAGGTTTATAATAATAATAAAAAAAAAAGGTATGCAGTAGGGTTGTATCCTTTCACTATACTTATTCAGTCTGCCTACTGAGTAAATAATCCTAGAACCAGGAGTACGTGAAAAGACCGTGTCATCAGGATTAGAGAAACACTCATAAATAATCTGTGATATGCAGATGACATAGACTTGCTGGCTGAAAGTGAAGACAACATGAAGCACTTACTGATGAAGATCACAGACCACAACCTTTAGTAGAGATTACTCCTCAACATAAAGAAAACAAAAGTCCTCACAACTGGTTCAATAAGCAACATCATGATAAATGGAGAAAATATTAAAATTGTCAAGGATATCATTTTACGCGCATCAGCAGTCAATGTCCATCAAAGCAGCAGTCAAGAAATCAAATGACTTATTGGATAGGGCTAATCTGCTGCCCTGGTGGTGTAGTGGTTAAGAACTCAGCTGCTAACCAAAAGGTTGGCAGTTCAAATCCACCAGCCACTCCTTGGAAATCCTACTGGGCAGTTCTACTCTGTCCTATAGGGTGGCTATGAGTCGGAACTGTCTCAACGGCACCTAACAACAACAATAAAATCTACTGCAAAGGGCCTCTTTCAAATTTTAAAAATCAAAACTGTCTTTTTAATAATGAAGTTATGCCTGACCTAGGCCATGGTATTTTCAATCATTTCATATACATACAAAAGCTGAACAGTGAAAAGGAACACCAAAGAAGAAGTGATGCATTTGAAGTGTGGTGTTGGTGAAGAATATTGAATATTCTATGGCCTTCCAGAAGAACAAACAAGTCTGTCTAGGAGGAAGTACAGCCAGAATGCTCCTTAGAAGTGAGGATGGTGAAACTTCTTGCTTACTTCAGACATGTTATCAGGAGGAGCCAATACCTGGAGAAGGACATCATGCTTGGCAAAGTTAAGGATGAGTAAAGACGAGGGAGATCCTCAAAGAGATAGACTGACACAGTGGCTGCAATAATGGGCTTATACATACCTACTATTGTGAGGATTGCACAGAACAGGGCAAGGTACACAGAGAGCTACTATGAATCAGTGATGACTCAAAGGTACTTAACAACAACAACATTGTCATTATTGTAAAGGTTGAGAAAAGTTATCTGGAAAGAACAACATGGATGCTGCACAACCATTTGCTAAAGAGATTAAGTAAGTGACTTATGGATCCAATCAGCCATCTCATTAAAAACACTGCCATCTTAGACTGAAAGGGACAGAAAAAGGTTGTAATGAAGAAAAACTATCAATTTCTGGAATTCAACAGGCATGAAACTGATAAAACTGCTTGACTGTGAATATCTGCTGTCCTTCAAGAAAAGGAAGAATGATTCTGATAGCAGTTAAGAAGGCAGTAGTGTTATCGGCACAGTTTGGGGAGACTGGGATGCCCTCTCCTCAGTTCTAAAGGGGGCCACTTCCTTGTTTTTCAGAGTGCAAGGCCACTTGTTAGGTACCCTAAGGTAAAGTCACCAACAAAGACAGAGGGAGCAGTGCCACTGCTCAGGACAGAGGATGAGGGGTCACTGCACAGATAAGTCCAGAGAATGAAGAATTATTTTCAAACCTTGAAACCTAAAGAAATTATCTGCTGGATTTTGGACATGATTGAGACTCAAGCTTACTTTTGTATTGTCAACTTTCTCCTTTTGGAATGGAAATGTCTATCCCAGATCTGTCCTTTACATTGTACTTTGGAAACATAAATTTTTTCCTAATTTTCACAGGGTCTAATGGAAACTAACACCACGTGCCTGTCAGTTTGTTGTACTGTGGTGGTGGTATTGCGTTCAATGTCAAAAAGAACATTTCAAGATCTATCCAGAAATACAGCACGATCTGTGATAGGATAATAGCCATATGACTACGGAAAGACCAGTTAATGTGACTATTATTCAAATTTATGCACCAACAACTAATGTCAAAGATAAGGAAATTGAAGATTTTTACCAACTTCTGCAGTTTTAAATTGATAAAACATGAAATCAAGCTGCATTGATAATTACTGTTGATTGGAATGAGAAAGTTAGAAACAAAGAAGGATCGTTAGATGGAAAATATAGCCTTGGTGTTACAAACAACACCAGAGATTACGTGACAGAATTTTGAAAACCAATGACTTCTTCATTGCAAATACCTTTTTTCAACAACATAAACAGCGACTATACACGTGGACCTTGTCAGATAAAATACCCAGGAATCAAATCGATTACATCTGTGGAAAGAGATGATGAAAAAGCTCAATACCATCAGTCAGAACAAGGCCAGGGGCTGATTGTGGAACAGACCATCAATTGCTCATATGAAAGCTCAAGATGAAGCTGAAGAAAATTAAAACAAGTCCACAAGAGCAAAAGTATGACCTTGAGTATATCCCACCTGAATTTAGAGACTATCTCAAAAATGGATTTGACACTTTGAACAATGACTGAAGATCATAAGAGTTGTGGAGTGACATCAAGGACATCATACCTGAAGAAAGCAAGAGGTCATTAAGATGACGGGGGAAAAAAAAGACCAAAATGGATGTCCAAAGAGGTTCTGAAATTTGCTGTTGAATGTCAAGTAGCTAAATCGAATGGAAGAAATGATGAAGTAAAGAGCTGAACAGCAGATTTCAAAAAGTGACTTGAGAAAGCAAAGTATTTTAATGAAATGTGCAAAGACCTGGAGTTAGAAAATCAAAAATGGAAGAACTTACTCCACATTTCTGAAGCTGAAAGAACTGAAGAAAAAGTTCAAGTATTAAGCTACAATTCTAAAGGACTCTGGAAGGAATACTAAGAGTCACTGTACCAAAAAGAATTGATCAGCATTCAACCATTTCAGGAGGTAACATCTGATCAAGAAACGGTGATATTGTAGAAAGAATTCCAACCTGCACCAAAGGCATTGGAGAGAAACAAGGCTCTAGGAATTGACTAAATACCAACTGAGATGTTTCTACAAAAGGAAGTGAAGCTAGAAGCTCTCATTTGTCTATGCTAAGAAATTTGGGAGACAGCTAACTGGCTAAACAACTGGAAGAGATGATATTTGTCTCAATTAAAAAAAAAGATGATCAAACATCCTTTTTTGGATGCAGAAATTATTAAACAATATCGTTAATATCAGGCAAGTAAAATTCTGCTGAAGATAATTAAAACTTTTGCAGCAGATACATCAACAAAGAACTGTGAGAAATTCAAGCCAGATTCAGAAGAGGATGTGGAATGAGGGATATCACTGTTAACGTCAGATGGATCTTTGCTGAAAGCATAGAATACAAGAAATATGTTTACCTGTGTTTTATTAACTATGCAAAGGCATTTGAATGTATGTATCATAACAAATTATGTATAACATTTCGAAGAATGGGAATTCCAGAATACTCAATTGTACTTATGTGAAACCTATACATAAACCAAGAGGCATCTTTTGAACAGAATGAGGGGGTACCATGTGGTTTAAAACCAGGAAAGGTGTGTGTCAGTGTTGAATCCATTCACCATACTTATTCAATCTGTATGCTGAGCAAATAATCCAAGAAGCTAGACTATATGAAAAATGCAGCATCAGGATTAAAAGAAGATTCATTAACAAAGTGCTATATTCAGATGACACAAACTTGCTTGCTGAAAGGAAAAAGGACTGAATTACTTACCGATGAAGATCAAAGATTACACTTCAAAACAAAGAAAACAAAAGTTGTAATAACTGGACCAATTAGCAACATCATGATAAATGGAGAAAATATTGAAAATGTCAAATATTTCGTTTTACCTGGATCCACAATCAATGTCCATAGAAGCAGCAGTCAAGAAATCAAATGCTGTATTGCATTGGGAAAATCTGCTGCAAATAGCCTCTTTAAAGTACTAAAAAGCAAAGGTTTTACTTTAAGGACTATGGTACGCCTGATCCAAGCCATAGTCCTTTCAATTGTCTCATATACATGCAAAAGCAGGGCAGTGAATAAGGAAGACCAAAGAAGAATTGATGCACTTGAATTGTGGTGATGGTGAAGAATATTGAATATACCATGGGCTGTCAGAAGAACAAACAAATCTGTCTTGGAAGAAGTACAGCCAGGAGAGGCAGAGACAACATGGTGCTATAGACAAAAGCACCACAGATTGACAGATACAAATGTTAATCCTGGAACCCTAAGCAACAAATGAAAGAATAAAGAACTAGATCAAGAACCAAATGGAAGAAGAAATTGATGGAGAATGAGAAGAGCTATGAAGTGGAGGGCCCCTGTAAGCTAATGCAGCACAAATTTGGCATCTTGGACCATACTACCAAGGACCCCAGATAGGAAGTATGGGAAGGCAGCTTCACAGAGTTCCTAACAGGAGACAGAGCACCCAGCCCTGCACTGCCTTCACCTCTTCTTGATGGGCCATGACACATTGCCCAGTGAGAGAGACATCATCTCACTGACACCCTACTTCTGCCCCACTCCCAAAGGCAAGTTCCTTCAATGCTATATATTTTTTTTCTCCTTTTCTCCCCTCCTTTCTTTCCTTTCTCCCACTCACCTAGACCCGTGTACCACCCCTGCTCCTTCTTGAAGGTCTGTGCCTCACTGCTTAACTAGATAGCCACTGGCTCACAGCCTCCCTAGGTCTGACACCTGGCCTCCCCAGGTCTGACTCAAACCCACCCAATGACTCCCCCATGCCACTATTTTATTTACTTTTTTCCTTCACTTTTTTTTGCCTCTGTTTCTCTTTCTCTTCTTTCTGTCTCCCATGTAGCCCTGCACATCACATCCCCTTCTTCTCTCCTGCCTATCTGTACCACACACTGAGCACAATGCCCCTGAGCAAAACCAGTGTGGACCCCTGGGCCCTGCCCCACTTTGCCCACCAGCCTGCCCCGCCAGCCCTAGTTTGTGCCACAAATGACCCATCTCTGCCTCTCTGTCTGCTGGACCTGCCCTGCTACACCATAGTTGAGCGATTGGCCCTGCCAACTTGGACAAGCTCATAAGAATTATCATGTCCACAGATGAGCAAGCAACAAAACACACCCAGCCCACCTGCCAAGGCATAACCAAATAAAACAAAAAAGCAGGATTAAACAAACAAACCTGTAATCAATAAAGAAAGAAAATAATTCCTGAATGTCCTGGAGACAGCAGACAATATCAAAACATATTTTTTTTTTTTAAAAAAAGAACAGGATGGCACCAGGAAGCAACCAAAATAAAAACACCAGATGACCTTCCAGTAGAAGAAAAGACACTAGAACTACCTGATAGAAAATTCAAAAGTCTAATATTCCGGGCTCTCCAAGAGATTAGGAAAGAGAAGAAGGAAAACATAGACCAAACGAAGGAAAAAATGGACAAAATCATGGAAAGTACAGACAAAGCAATGAAAGAATTCAGGAAAATATTATAGGAAAAATATGTCAAAATAAGTAAACAATTAAAAATCATACAAAAAAGCAATTCGAAATTCAAAAGATAAAAAACAAGATTTCAGAAATGCACAACAGAATAGAAGATTTTAGGGGCAAATTTGAAACAATAGAAAACAGGACCAGTGAAGTTGAAGACAAACCCTTGGATACCACTTTGAGCACAAATCAGAGAAAAGAATGAAAAAAAATTAAGAAAACCTGAGAACAATGTGGGATACAATCAAAAGAAAAAAAAATTGTGCAAAGATGGCGGTCTAGGCAGAAGCACCACGCCGTCCCTCCAAAACAAAGATCCGAAAAACTAAGCCAAACAGAGAATCAACAATCCTGAAACCCTAGAACATCAAATGAAGAGATAAAGAACTCAGCCG
>NW_004443979.1:18541719-18602989 GCF_000243295.1 Trichechus manatus latirostris
TTTTTGAAATGGCGTATCTTTGGCTATGTGTATTTTCACCAAAAAAAAAAAAAAAAGTTGAGAATTTAGAGGGTTAAAATGTTGTGGGGTTGTTAACCAATGTCATAAAACAGCATGTATGTTAGTGTTACATGAGAAACTATCTGTTCCGTAAGCCTTCACCTGAAGTACAATAAAATATTTAAAAAAAAAAGTCACTAAGACGTATCGTAATCACACTCATCAAAACAAAAGACAAAGAAATAATCCTGAGAGCAGCTATAGAAAAATGAAAAGTCGCATACAAAGGCGAAACAATAAGATTAAGCTCTGATCACTCAGCAGAAATCATGAAGGAAAGAAGGAAATGGGATGAAAGAAAAAAAAATTGCCAACCAAGGATAATATATCCTGCAAAACTCTTGTTCAAATATGATGCTGAAGTTAGGACATTTCCAGATAATCATGCATGTTGTCCTTTCAGTTCAACTCTGCTGTCTACTGAGATAAAACTCTCCAGTTCTTCTTCTCTTCTTCTAAAGGGAGTTAGGTATCTAGAAACAGTAAGAATCCTCTGAACTAAAAGCTGATCCATTCTAGACCTGTTTTCCCTTGTCTTCATTCCAATTCATGATGACCTAACATGTCAGGAAATGAAGAAAATTAGACCAGAGGTATAAGATCTCATCCTGCAAGCTACTAGGCATCTCCATTTTGGGTGTGGCCTATGAATGTTGTTTCTAGAAGGAAAGCAACACATCTATCCACTCCATCCACTACTCTTCTCAGGTAAGTGAATTTTGGTTAAAAGGCAGAAGTACTTGGAGTCAGGCAACCTTAAGTGAGGCTGTTTCTTCTTTCCTGGAAACAAGAACAAGGGCCATAGTTGGGGAAGCAGCCATGGGGTGCGGAAACATTGCCTATATGACTGTCTTCCCAAGGTCTAACATTATCTGGACAATTTGGGACAGAAGAGATCAGGGATAGCCAAGATGCCTTGAAGGAAAAGCCTTGTGTCTCCTCCACACACATTCCTGTGGGAGAAAAGTGGGACATGCTGAAATTTCATACTGAGAATCAATAGAAAAAGGAGGAAACTGTTGGTCACTGATTCTGCCCCTCCCTACTCACCTCTTGTATTAAATAGCCAGGAAAGAGGAAATACAAGTAACTTTTGCCCTGAGCAGCCTTCCAAGAAGATGCTGCTGCTCCTGATCCTGTTCGTTTTTTTCTGCCCTCCAGGGCTTACTTAGGTAAGACAATGTCCCCACCTCAGAGGCCTGGATTATTCTAGCAGTGACATTTCCAAAGAGTCCAGGTCAGCTGATCTCTATGATTGATCCTAGATCCAGTACATCCCCAGGAATTTACTGAAACCCAACTCTATCTCTGGGTAAACAATGCACAGAAAGGACAGATAGAAAAGATGCTCTCAAGTAGCCATGATGGGGCCTCACTTTTCCGAGGGTCCCACCCCTGTCACTCAGAAACTTATTTACTGTAAGGATAAGGATGGTATAATTTTCTGGTGGAGGGGGCAGAACAGAAACTGAGACTTATAATTTATCATTCTCCAAAACTAGGAATGGGCAGATTTATCTCAGGAACTATCATTTGAATCAAGAAGGGAAGATGAGATTCATATGTGTTTTCTATACTTCATCTTCACCCTGTACCTGTGTTGCAAAAGCCTCAGCTCTACCAGGGCAGATACTCAGAAACTGAGTCATTGGACTGTTGGCATGAGCACTACACCCAAGGTCCTGATGGAAATTGGGCCCTTATCCAGGCCTCTTGTAGACATTTTCCCCATCTCCATTTTGATTTCTAGTTTTTTGAAATCTCTTCTTATCTTGAAAGCTCAGTGTCGCATGGAACTAATTCTTCACTAGGGTTTAAAGTCCATTTTGACCTATTCTCCCCAGCGGCAGGCAAAAATAAATTTAGAGAATGTTCATTCATGTATTCAGTGAATTTCGGGGGGGGGATTATTTATTATGTATTTGACTCAGGATCAGGGAGAGAGACACCAGAGTATTCTGCTCCTTGAGCCTATCGTGTTCAGGTTCTTAGAAACCAGCTTATGAAAGTGATCAGGACATTAGGGGTCTGTGATGCTTGGGGACAAAGAAGCAACCAGGGTAGTTCAGAGAGAGTATTTTCCAGGTCTTCTGCAATGTGCATCCTGAAGACAGATCCTTTGCCATTAATATGTATCTGAAGCATATTGGACGTAGACGAAGTCTGACCTGCCTCATCTCCAGAGGAAGAAAGTGAGAACTAGGGAAGAAACTGGTCATGCTACAAGTCAACCATGGTGCTCACAGAAGCCAGGTGCCCCATCTCAGTGTTAAGGGTGCTGCAGTTGTCTCTCTTCCCACCCAAGTCAAGCCAGTATACCATCCAGCCTCTGAACATCTCAGTATTCTAGACCACAGGTGTTGTCCCTCCTCTGGGTTCTATGAGTGCAGACATCCAGGATACGTTTTCTCTTTCAGGTGAGAATATACGGGGCACAGAGGCCAGGTTGCACTCCCAGCCTTTTATGGAAACAATAAGGATCTCTGATGACAATTTTATCTGAGGCCATTGCGAAGATTTCCTCGTGTAAGAAGACTTCCATCTGACTGAAGCTTACTGTAAAATAAGTGAGGAGTAGCAACTGGGTTCTTGTTTCCTGAGAATTCAAAACACCATTCCACAGACAGAGCTCAGGATGGTCTCTGAGAGCACAGGGCCCAATAAGCTCATTAGAGCTGCCATATGTACACCTCCAGGCTGGGGGAAGGGAGTGTGGAATAAAGGATTGGAGTACTGTGGGCAGAGGGATGGGCGGCTGGTGAGGCTGCTGAAAGACCAGGCCAGCATTACTGCTACACAGTCACGAAGGAGAACACTGTCTATATTTGACTGAGGTGTTGGAGGGGAGAGTGAGACATTATTTCTGTCCCATCTTCTTCCTCTCAGTTTGACTCAACTGTAGGCCTGTCCTGGGCTGGAACATCAATCTGCCTTTTAGAAGCTGAATAGAGTTTCTATGACTTACCACATCCAGCCTTTCTTTGGAGAAATAAGATTGTCATCTTGGATGCCCACAATATCAACAATAAGGAACCCCCCCCAGAAGTTCATATACTGTTGTTCAAGACTTCTGTCACCCAGAGTATACAAATGTTTCATTTTCCTATGACATCATGCTATTGAAGGTACCATCTTGCTTCTAAATAGCACTCACACAAATTCTGGGGCTCCTCTGTTCTTTCAGAAACTCAGGTCCCACCCTCTCCTCCATCCTGACTGCTCTACTGGTCCTAGTACAAGATAATCAGGCATGGGGGGCTCTCAAGGCAGGGGAGGATCCAACATCCTAATCTCTATGACCCCTGCTACCAGAACAGGATCTGAACTGCCATTTATCACCTACTCTGACCAGTTAAATCAGAAGACTAGACTGAACATAGCTGTTCAGACCATTGCCCTACTACGGAGCCAGGACTAAGTGAGGCTGAGGCAAGTGAGTAATGTAGTAGGCTGTGAAGGACAGGCTAATAGTTTGTCTTCAGACACACTCCAGGAAGTAGACTTGGATGCTCAGATTTGCAAGTAAATTTTCAAATACTATTACAACTACATCCACATGTGTGCAAGGTACCCTCCAGTGAAGAATTTTTTTGCAAAAGTAAGGTGATAGATATATGCCCAATAGTGTCTCAGAGAGAGTGATTCTGGAACCCCCACTCAAGCTTTCTCCTACTTGCACAGCCACTGGTAGAGCATCTCCACTATTGGAGGAGGCATCATGATCTCAACCCATGAGACCTGAACATCTTCCTCCAGCTCATGTCTGGTCCTTTCTCCATGGGTCAAGAATAGGAAAGCCTGAGTCTAGGTTGAGCTGGAGATAGGACTCAGCCAGGGCAGAGACTCGTAGTGCTGAGGGATCCCAGAGGACTAGACTCTGCCCACCTCTCTCACATGAGGCCAAACTAAGTGGTGACCCTTCTTCTTCTTCTGAAAATATATACCTGCTTTGTTTTACTTCTTTTCCTTTCTAGAGTTAACCTTCAAATTCCACTTGGAAATGTTAGATGTTTATATAAGATTTTTTTTTTTTCTGGGGGGGAAGCTGAGCCACAGAGTCAGTTCAGACTCTTGTCAACCCATGTGTTACAGTGTAGAACTGCTTCATTCGGTTTTCTTGGCTATAATCTTTATGGAAGCAGGTCATCAGGCCTTTTCTTGCATGGTGCTACTGGATAAGTTCAAACAACACAACCTTTTACTTACCAGTACAGAGCAAATAATTTGTATGACCCAGGGACCTTCTGAGATGTTTGACTTCTCCATCCACAGGGAGATTGTGGGGGAGCTTGGTGTGTAGCAATGTGGCCCAGGGCATTGTCAGTTTTGGGCATCCTGTTTTAATAGCTCCTCCTTACGACTTCACCAGAATCTCCAGCTTTGTACTCTGGATCGGTAGAATAATGAATGGGTCCAGGCATAGCTAAGCAACTGGCTCTTGGGTTCTATGGCAGGGTCCACATCTACGTGTGAGGGGATGTCAGACTATTAATAATGACCATATCCCAGCTGGGAGGAAATACTTCTTGTCTTTCTTGAACATATTCACTTCTCACCTGCTGTGCCCTAGGCAGGCTCTTATTGCACCACCACCAGCCTCTTCTCTGCTCCCCCTGCTCACTCATTCCCAAACTCACTTGCACAAGCCACCAACTCACACTTGTGCACTGTCCCATCCTATCAGCATCTTAAAGTCAAGTCCGTCTGTCTGGCCTGATAGGTAAGGGAGTGTCTTCCTCAGAGGAAAAATGGAACCCATGACCCAAGAGTGGAACTCTCAGTGATAGCTGTTTCTACTTCCTAAATCAATATCAACCTGATAGTGCAGAAGAGGGAGACAAAAGCAATTGAAATTCCAGCTGACACAAAAGGGGCCTGGCATGGTCCCCAATAAGATGGCCTTCCTGTGAGGCTCCATCTTTGTCTCCTCTGTCCACAGCTCAGAAGGACCTCTACTCAGTGATACTGTCCCAGCTGGGGCCCGCCTGCCTGTCCCTCATACTGTCAGAGATGAGGCTCAGGGAAGCCAGGTCGTGCGAACCATTAGCAAAGCTTGTGAAAAAGTGATAGACAGGCCTGTTCTGCACACCTGTAGACATATCTATCACCCACATAGACCTGATTCAGCTTCTCTCGTCCTGCCCAGCTCACTCCACACAGCCGTCTGAGCCCTGAGTCAACCAGCCCCTGCTGACTTAGTGGCCGCAGTCCCTTCAGCCTGTACCATTTGGTCACACCTAGCTAACTGGTATCTTGATCATATCCCAAACCTGCCACTGTCTACCTGGTCCTCAAGGCCTTTTGTGCTTGAGCAGACCCATTTCTGCATCAGGATTGGAATTCACTCCTCCACCCTTAAATGAACATTCATGAATCACCTCAGTGACAGGCCTTGTGATTCAACAGTGAAACCACAAACTTGTTCTTACCCCACTGACAGTAGATATGCTCTTTTAGACTGAATCTCACGGCCCTGAACTTATCTCACCTCTGATAGATGCCCACATTCTGAACTACTTGGGCTAAATACATTGAGAATTTTCTCTCTCTGGTGCACAGTGGTCAAGCTTTTGGTGCAGAGATGCCAAACTTCATTACTTCCCCCAACATGGCCTTTCTGGCATGAAGTGGACCCAGCAGGAGGCTATGCTGAGTGGGCTGGAAAGACTCCCTGCTGATGGCAGCTCAGTGCTGATGAATGAGGACACCTATAGGCCTCATCCCTTCTAAGGCCTGCAGCTAGGATATTTCTTTTTCCTCCAGGCACCCAGGGCCCAGAGCAGCTTATGGAGGGTCCATCCCAGATCAGGGCTAGGTAGAGATGAGAGGTGGACGTAGGATAGGACTGTGGGCAACTGTCCTCTCCCCAGAGGACAGTACAACAACACCAATTGGGGGAAGATATTGAAGCAATGGGATCAGAATGCAAACTGCCCAGTCTCCACAAACACTGCAGTTCTGAACCACTCGAGCTGCCTCAAATAACAGGGATGCCTAGAGGTAGAGCCTCCTGAAGATCTAGGAGCCAGCTTCATCCATACTCATCCCATTCTACCATAAACTTCTGCACTTGTTAAACTCTGCCAGCCCTAGGAAAATGTCCTCTCTACACTTCTCTTAATAGGATAATTGTTTAAAAAGAAATTTGCCAATACATTGTGTCACAAAAAGTCACAAAATTTAGGTGACCACTTAAGTTCCAAAACACTGAGCAAAGTAATAAGTCATAGTAGGCAGATGAGCAGTCAGGGGACAAACAGCAACAGGGACAACACAAGGCAAATGATCAGTGCTATACACACTTGACACCATAAAGCAGTGGTGTATATTTTGGGTTTCATTCTGGTTTGTTTTTTTTTTTTTTTTTGGTTTAAATTTTTCCACAATATTCCACACAAATCCCAAACCTAGGATTTTTAGTTCCTGGGGATGCACGATATTCCACACAAACCCAAAAACCTAACACTTTTACCTCCTGGGGATGGGCTTCTTGAACAGAAAAAATTAATTTCTAAAACCAGGATAGTCCTGGTCAAGCCCTACCATGTGCAAAATACTTGCATTCAAAACCTTCTCGTTTCAGCGAGAGTCAGAAAACAACTGTGGATTCACTAACAGAAACCTCACAAAGAATTCCTGACCACACAGCAAAGGCATAAATTGTCACCACAGGCACCAGTGCCCTCTGCCCCCAGCAGAACACCACAGACAGGAGAACAAAGATACTAGTCATGGGTCATGACAATGGTAGAATCACAGAGGGGACAGAAAATGAGGCCACATTCACCATAGTTGTATGACCCCTCATCTTGTCCCAGAGCTACCTGTGGTGAAGGTGGGCCACATGCAGCAAGGCAGATTTGGGATTCAGGCAGATGGCATGGTCTGGACACTTTCTAGAAAAAGGAGCTGGAAGGGCCCATACCCATTGCCTTTTGATTTAGACTCATAGAGATCCTATAGGACAGAGTAGAACCAATTATGACTCATAAAGACCCTACAGGACAGAGTGGAATTGTCCCATAGGATAACGAAGACCATAAATCTTTACAGAAGCCAACAGTCATATCTTTCCCCCACAGAATATCTGGTGGGTTTAAACCACTGGCCTTTCTGTTAACAGCAGAGCACTTAACCACTGTGCCACCAGGGATTCTGCTGGAAGGGCAGCAGGGCTAAAAAAAAAAATTGTCCACAAGTACAACAGCTCCTAACTGAACTATTTGACTGTTGGTCTGATCACTGCTCCCAAGGCCCAATTGGAGACCAAGATCCCACCCAGCTCATTTCCCCATCTCAATTTTGGTTTCTAGTTCTTTATTCTCATCCCCCTTTATTCTGAGGGGTCAATGTTGTTTGGAGGTAAATACGTGCTGAAATTCAGGAAGTCATTAGGACCCCTGCTCTTCAACATTAAGCTGAAGAAATCTGGAAATTGTTCATTTGTGAATCCAAAGGACATTTATGGGTTTTTACTATGCACCAGACTCAGGATGGGAGAGAGATACAAGAGAATTTTGGTTCATGAGCTCATCGTGTTCAGGCCCTTAGAAACCAGGCCATGATGGAAAATATCAGGACACCAGGGGTCCGAGAAGCTTGGGGACAAAAAGCAATTGTGGCAGGTAGACAGAATATTTTCCAGGTCTTCTGGGATGTGCATCTTGAAGGCAGATTGTTCCCACTTAAAATGTGTCTGAAGTATGTTTAATCCCATACAAAGACTGAAAACCCTCATTTCCGGTGAAAGAAAGTGAGAACTAGAGAAGAAACCTGTCATGCTATCAGCTAGCCATGTTGCCCACAGAAGCCAAGATTCTCATCTCAGTGTTAGGGGTCCCACAGATGGCTCTCTTCCCACCAAGTGAAGCTAGGACACCATTCCAGGTTCTGAATATCCCAGGTGCAGATCACAGGCAGTGCCCATTCTCTGGGTTCTGTGAACACAGAGATCTGGGAAAGATTTTATTCTATGTGGTGATTACTTGGGGCACAGAAGCCAGACCACACTGCCAGCCCTACATGGGATCAGTAAAGTTAACTAATAATAACTATAAATGGAAACATTGTGGAGGGTTCCTGGTGTGAGGAGACTTCATTATGACAGCAGTTCACTGTTACAGAAGTTGAGGAGCAGCACCTGGGTTCTTGTTTCCTGGTAACTCCTAACATAGTCCCATAGCCATAGCTTAGGATCGTCTCTGAGCACACGGAGCCAATGAGCCCATAAGAAGAGCTTAAAGTACACCTTCATTCTGGGGGAAATGAGTGAGGTAAAAAGGATTGAAATTTCTGGGCAGGAAGATGCAGAAGAGACAATCTTGGGTCACTGCTGGAGAAGAAAGAAGAGGATCACTGTCCACATTTAAATGAATTATTGAAGAAAAGTGAGACACGACTTCTGCTCCAAATTCCTACTCACAATGATTCAGGTGCAGGACAGCTGTGGGCAGGAACATCAAAATCCTTATCTGATGCTTTGTTGAAGTTCCTCTGACTTACTATATCCATCCTTTCCTTGCAGCAATATCATTGTTACCTTGGGACCTTAAAAATGTCAAGAAAAAGGAATCTAACAGACAGGTCATCCCTATGCTCCCAGCCTTTCCTCACCCACAGTATAGTAACACTTCAGCTTTCAACTACTTCATGCTACTGAAGGTACCATCTTGCCTCCATTCAGGTGCACCAGCTCATGGTTCTGTGGAGCATTAACTCATTCAGAGCCTCGGGACATTTCTCCCTCTCCAACCTCAATGCTCTATAGGTCCCAGTGCAATAGAAGGGAACTTGGGAGATTTTCCAGGCAGGGGAAGAATGGGATACTTGGTACCCATGATCTGAACTGTCGTCTCTCACCTTCTCTGACTAGCTGAAACACAAGGCTCAGCTGATCACACTTGAGAAGACCATTGTTCTACTGCAGAGCCAGGAGTGGGTGATGCCAGACCAGGTGTGCAGTGTGGCAGGATCTGAAAACTAGCTAAGGCTGGTCTTCAGACACACTCCAGGAAGTAGACCTGGAAGTACTGAATGAGCAGCAGTGAGAGAAAACTTTAAATTCTATGAAAATTCCATCCAGCTATGTATTGGGAACCCTCTGTACCAGAACTAAATGGGAAGGGTAAGGAGTGAAGTATCTTTCCTGCCTTCCCCAGAGACAGAGTATTTCTGGAACCCCGAAGTCAGGGCTTCACTGACCCACAAAGCCAAATGTAAAACAGGGTACACCATGGATGGGGTATCTTGTTGTCAATCCGTGAGACCAGGCATCTCCCTCCAGCTAATCTTTTGTCTTTTCTTCATGAAACAACAGAAGGAAAGCTTGGGATAAGTTTGAGTAAGACAGAGGACTCAACCAAGGCAGAAGCTCATGGTGCAGGGGATCCCAGAGGACAGGACTCTGCCTACCTCTCTGTCACTCAGGGCCAAAGTGAATGGTGACCCCTCAGCCCCTTCCTCCTCTGAGCGCCCAGCCCCGAGAGGGAGGACTTGGGAACCATGGAGAAAAGAGAGCCTGAGGGAGGAATCCAGAGGGGTCTGCAAGGAGATTCTTCTCTTCTATGCTCACAGGGTGACTCCAGCGGACCATTGGTGTGCAACAGTGTGGCCCAGGCCATTGTTTGTAATGGATGTAATAATAAAACTCCTAATGTTTTCATCGGAATCTCCAGCTTTTTTCCCTGGATCCACACATTCCCTGAATGTGTCCAGCAGTATCTAAGTTACTAACCCTTAGGTTCTGTGGCAGATTCCACACCTATGTGGAGCGAAGTTGTCAGACTCTTAGTAAAGACCACCTCCCAGTGTAGAGGAGCTGCCTTCTGTGTCTTCCTTGGACATATTCACTGGTCCCTACTGTGCCCCAGGAAGGTTCTGATTGTATCTCCTCCACCTTCTTTTTCTGCTCTCCCTGCTCATCTATCTCCAAACTCCCCACACAAGCCAACAACTCACACCTGTGAATTTTTTTTTGTCCCTGTATTATTAGCATCTCTGAGGTCAAGTCCCTCTGTCACAACCCATCAGGTGGTAGAATGTTTCCTTCAGAGGAGTAATGGAACTTGTCACATGAGCTCCTAATGATGATCTTTCCTCCTACCTTAACCCACCCCAATTCAACAACACAGAAGAGGGGGAGAAAAGCAACTGAGCCTCCAACCGACACAATGGGGGCCAGACATGATCCCCACCAGGACCACTTTTCCCATGAGGCTCCATCCTTATCTCCCCTGTCCACCACTCAGCAGGGTCTCTCCTCAGTGTTGCTGTCCCAGCTGGGCCTTTCCTATCATCAGGTCATCCCATGAGAGAGGAGGCTCTGGGAAGTTAGGCTGTGCCCATCCAGAGAAGAGCTTTGGGAAATGTCACAGGGACGCCAACTTTTAAACATCTTTACTACGGCAGGCAACAAAGACAGTCATCTTGTAAGCTTAAGTCTATTCCTCCCATTTCCAAAAACCAAAAATCTCCGTGGGTGCTTCTTCAGGTTTTGAGGAAACTGAGAAGTTTCCAAAAGCTTACATTATGAGAGCTTCAATATTATGATTAAGAAAATCACCCCATTTTCAGCCATGTTTTCTACAAAATGTGCAGGATATTTCCTTGTGAAATTTTAAAATTATCCTTGGTAAGAAATTAACAAAACAAATAAAATTGGCCAAAATTGTTTACACCATCAGCCAAATAAGTATGCAATAGATGACCAAAGGCTATTTACGTTTTGACAAGATATTAACAATCCTCTATTTTATGTTCCCATGTTTTCATTAAAATCTTTGTAAAAATCATGAATATCATTCAAATTCCATTTTTCAGTTCAAAGTACCTAAGTGCTACGAGGAACATATTTTATTGCAGAATCAACACATCACTTGATATGCTGTAGAAACTATAGTCTTTTGTAAAATCTGCAGAATCACTCTCTGCTGAAAGCATTCAACATATTTGCAATCAAAATGTCTATCAGAATTTCAAATTATTACAGAATCTAGACTTACTGGAGTTTTTGAGACTAGATGGTGTTGTTAAATGCCATCAAGTTGGTCCCTACTCATAGTGACCCTACATACAACAGAATGAAACACTGCCTGGTCCTCCTCCATCCTCACAACTGTTGCTATGTTTGAGCCCATTGTTGAAGCCACTGTATCAATCCATCTTGTCGAGGGTCTTCCTCTTTTTCTATGACACTCTACCTTACAAAGCATAATGTCCTTCTCCAGAGACTGGTCCCTCCTGATAACATGTCCAAAGTATGTGAGACGAAGTCTCACCATCCTTGCTTCCAAGAACCACTTTGGCTGTACTTCTTCCAAGACAGACTTGTTCATTCTTCTGTTAATCCGTAGTATATTCAATATTCTTCACCAACACCATAATTCAAAGCGTTAATTCTTCTTTGGTCTTCCTTTTTCACTATTCAGCTTTAGCGTGCATATGAGGCAATTGAAAATACCAGGCCTTGGGTCAGGTGCTCCTTAGTGCTCAAAGTGACATTTTTGCTTTTTAACACTTTAAAGAGGTCTTTTGCAGCAGACTTGCCCAATGCTATACATTGCTTGATTTCTTGACTACTGTTCCTATGGATGTTGATTGTGGATCCAAGTAAAATGAAATCCTTGACAACTTCAATATTTTCTCCGTTTATTATGTTGTTGCTTATTGGTCCAGTTGTGAGGATTTTTGTTTACTTTATTTTGAGGTGTAATCCCTGCTGAAGGTTGTGGTCTTTGATTTTCTTCAGTAAATGCTTCAAGTCCTCTTAGATTTCAGCAAGCAAAGTTGTGTCATCTGCATATCACAGGTTGTTAATAAGTCTTCAACTAATCCTGATGTCATGTTCTTCTTCATATAGTCCAGTTTCTCAGATTATTTGCTCGGCATACAGATAGAATAAGTGTGGTGAAGAGATACAACCCTGATGCACACCTTTCCTGATTTTAAGCCACACAGAATCTCCTTCTTCTGTTTGAATGAATGTCTCTTGGTCTAGGTAGTTCCTTATAAGCACAATTAAGTGTTCTGGAATTCCCATTCTTTGCAATGTTATCCATAATTTGTTATGATCCACACAGTTGAGTTCCTTTGCATAGTCAATAAAACACAGGTAAACATTTTTCTTGTGTTCTCTGCTTTCACCCTAGATCCAACTGAATCAACAATGATATCCCTCGTTCCATGTCCTCACCTGAATCCAACTTGAATTTCTGGAAGTTCCCTGTTGATGTACTCCTGCAAAAGTTTTTGAATTATCTTCAGAAAAATTTTACCTGTGTACTATATCAATGATATTGTTGGATAATTTCCGCATTCTGTTGGATCTCTCTCTTTTTTTTTTTGGAATGGGCACAAATATGGATCTTTCACAGTCATTTGGCCAGGTAGCTGCCCTCCAAATTTCTTGGCATAGATGAATGAAAGCTTCCAGCTTTGCATCCATTTGTCGAAACATTTCTATTGGAATTCTGTCAATTCTCGGAGCCTTGTTTTTTTGCCAACATCTTCAGTGCAGCTTGGACTCCTTCCTTCTATAACATCAATTCTTGACCATATGCTACCTCTGTAAATGGTTGAACTTTGATTAGTTCTTTTTGGTGCAGTGACTCTGTATATTCCGTCCATCTTCTTTTGATGTCTCCTGTTTCATTCAATATTTTGCCCATAGAGTCCTTTAATTCTGCAACTCGAGGCTTGATTCTTTTCTTCAGTTTTTTTCAGCTTGAGAAATGCTGAGTATGTTCTTCCCTTTTCGTTTTCTAACTCCAGGTCTTTACACATTTCATTCTAATATTTTACTTTGTCTTCTTGAGCTGCCTTTTGAAACCTTCCGTTCAACTATTTCACTTCATTTCTTCCATTCACTTTGCTACTCTACATTCAAGAGCAAGAGCCTCTCCTGAAATCCATTTTCATCTTTTCTTTCTTTCCTGACTTTTAATGACCTTTCGCTTTCTTCATGTATGACGTCCTTGAGGTCATCTCACAACTTTTCTGGCCTTGGGTCATAGGTGTTTAATGCGTCAAATCTATTCTTGACATGGTCTCCAAATTCAGGTGATATACTCAAAGTCGTACTTTGGTTCTAGTGGACTTGTTTTAGTTTTCTTCATCTTCAACTAAAATTTGCCTGTGAGCAGTTGATGGTCTATTCCACATTAGTCCCCTAGCCTTCTTCTGACTGATGATACTGAACCATGCTTCTGTCAGTTTGTCAGACTGTTGTGGCTTGTGTGTTGTTGTGATGCTGCAAGCTATGCCATCAGTATTTCAAATACTAGCAAGATCATCCATGGTGGTCAGATTTTAAAGACACTTCCAGACTAAGACAAACTAGGAAGAAAGGCCTGGCAGTCTGCTTCTGAAAAAATTGGCCAGTGAAAACCTTTTGTAGCAGTAGAACATTTTCCAATATAGTGCTGGAAGATGAGCTTGTCCGGTTGGAAGTTACTCAAAATACGCCTGGCAAAGTGCTGCATCCTCAAAATAGAGTAAATCTTAATGACATGGGATGGAGTAAAGTTTTCAGACCTTCATTTGCTGATGTGGTACGACTCAAAATGAGAAGAAAGAGCTTCATACATCCATTAATAATCCAAATGTGGAACATACGAAGTATGTATCCAGGAAAATTGGATGTCATAAAAAATGAAATATAATGGGTAAAGATCAATATCCTAGGCATTAGTGAGCTGAAATGGACTGGTGTTGGCCATTTTGAATTCTCTAATGATATGATCTCCTATGCCTGGAATGACAATTTGAAGAGAAATGGCATCACATTCATTGTCAAAAAGAACATTTCAAGATCTATCCTGAAGTACAATGCTATCACTGACGGGATAATATTCATATGCCAACAAGGAAGACCAGTTAATACGACTATTATTCAAATTTACCCACAAACCACTAATGCAAAAGATGAGGAAATTGAAGATTTTTGCCAACATCTACAGTCTGAAATTGATCAAACATGCAATCAAGATGCATTGATAATTACTGGTGATTGGAATGCAAAAGTTAGAAACAAAGAAGGATTGGTAGGTGGAAAATACTACCTTGCTGATAGAAAGCACTCTGGAGATCTCATGATAGAATTTTGCAACATTAATGACTTATTCATTGCAAATATATTTTTTCAACAGCATAAATTGTGACTATACACGTGGACCTCACCAAATGGAAAACACAAGAATTGAGACTGGAGGAACCCAAAAATCTATCACTCTGAGAAAATTTTCAAACCATGAACTAAAATTATCTCCTGAAGTCATTCTTGAATAACTGTTTAAAGTACTAAAAAAGTTTGCCATGAGGATTGCACAGTTATAAAGAATTATTTATATGAGATCAAGTTGTCAACAGTAACTTTAAAGCATAGATGGGAAATTTAGGGGGTAGTGAGTTTAAATTAATGGTGGTAAAACAATATGGGTAGAGATAGCAAGAATGGCGGTTCAAAGTGAGGAAGGTAACCAATGTTATTAAATTATACATGTAGAAATTGAGTGTGTTCTGCCATGTATATTTTCACCAAAACTAAAATTATATCTATATATATACATATATAGATATAATTTTCCTTTTGTTCAGTCATAGGGCATTTTCATTATAACCTCTGAATCAGGAAATGTTAGTTTACTTATTTTGAGGGAGCTATGAAAGGAACATATGATAATGTCTCTATCTTCCTGGGGTGCACCCAAGCGAATTCAGCAGCTGCTCCTTTCCCCTAAACATTGTGCACTTTATGGGAGATGAAAGTATTTAGGATTGAGCAAGAAGAACTTGCTTATCTCTCTTGGACCTATGAGACTAAGGCCCAATATGTGCCTTCACAACCATTTGTCCACCAGCCCGGCCTACGCCTGTCTCCATAAGGTGTACTTTGCTCTGTTTTGGATACTTACATCCTTCATTCAGTGTATCCTATTATCAGTCATTAAAATAACAGTATTTACCTTTCTTTTTGGATGATGTTTGAATCATGCTGGTATTAGTATTATAATTACAGCTTCAATATCTGTACTGTTAGAGAACATGGTCACAATAATTATTGTAAGTAGCACATTTACTAGGATTGCCATTTTATAAATCCTTACCTCAGGTGCAGTAAATGGAAATAATTATAGGTAGCTCTGTGTATTCTAGGCAGTTGTCGTAGTTTCTTAGTTCTGCTATAACAGATATGGCACAAGGGCATGGCTTGAGCAAACAGAAATCTATTTTCTTACAGTTAGAAGGCTAGAATTCCAAATTAAGGGAGACAGCTCTAGGGAAGGCTTTCCCTTTCTGTCAGATCTGGGAGAATGCTCTTGCCTCTTTTCTGCTTCTGTTCCTCAGATTCTTGGCATTCTTTATATGGTGTGGCATGTATCTTCTCTCCCCCCCCCCTTTTATTGTACTTTAGGTGAAGGTTTACAGAACAAATAGTTTCTCATTAAACAGTCAGTACACATATTGTTTTATGACATTAGTTAACCACCCAACGACATGTCAACCCTCTCCCTTCTCGATCTTTTTGGTGAAAATATACATAGCCAAAGATACACCATTTCAAAAATTTCTACATGCACAATTCAGTGACATCGATTACATTCTTCCAGTTGCACTGCTACTCTCACTTTAGGTGAAGGTTTACAGAAGAAAATAGTTTCTCACTAAACAGTTAGTACACATGTGGCCCTATGACAATGGTTAACACCCACACTACATGTCAACACTGTCCTTACCCAACCTTGGGTTCCCTATTACTAGCGTTCCTATCCCCTTCTGCCTTCTAGTCTTTGTCCCTGGACTGCCGTGCCTCATTAGTCCCGTTTTTGTTTTATAAGGCTGTCCAATTCCCTGCTGAACAGTGAACCTCGGAAGTGTCTTCACCTCTGAGCTAAAAAGGTGTCCAGGGGCCATACTCTCGGGGTTTCTCTAGTCTCCTTTAGGCCAGTATATCTGGTCTTTTTTATTTGTGTTAGAATTTTGTTCTACATCCTTCTCCAGCTCTGTCCAGAACCCTCTGTTGTGATCCTGATCAGAGCAGTCAGCAGAGATAGCTGGGCACCATCTGGCTGTACTGGACTCAGTCTGGTGGAGGCCTTGGTAGCTGTGGCCCATTAGTCCTTTGGACTAGTCTTTTCCTTGTATCTTGTTCTTTTGATTCTCCCTCGCTCCCAAAGGGGTGAGACCAGTGGAGTATCTTAGATGGCTGCTCACAGGCTTTTAAGACCCCAGACGCTACTCACCAAAGTAGAATGTAGAACATTGTCCTTATAAAATGTGTTATGCCAATTGAGCTAGATTTTCCTGGAGACCATGGTCCCCACAACCATCTGCCCAGCAATTTAGTCCCTCAGGGAGTTTGGATGTGTCTATGGAGCTTCCATGATATTTCCTTGCACAAGTTGGACTGCCTTCCTCAGTATTGTGTACTGTCTCACCCTTCACCAAAGATACCACTTATCTATTGCCTATTTAGTATTTCTCAACCACCCCCCATCCCTTGTAACCAACAAAGATTGTTACTTTTTGTGTGTAAACTTTTTCATGAGTTTTTACAGTAGAGGTCTCATACAATATTTGTCCTTTTTATGAGTATGTTTGTTAACTTTCTTTGTGGTTACCATGAAATTTACCCTTATATTTCCAAGTTTGAAGCAGTCTAGTATTACTTGGTATCACCTTGCCTTCCTCTCCATTTGAAGGTTCTGTATCTACACCGTTTATTCCCTCTTTTATTGTTCTGATGTTGTTGTCAACTACAGATTAACTCCTCTGATTCCCTATTGTATTTGTTTTAGTTTTGAATAGTCCTTGAGAGTTCATTTCCTAGATTGGTATCTGGCTGGTATCACCCTGTATACTAGATTCAGCCTGTGAGCTGAAGTTGTTTGTTCTCAGATTGAAGAACTCCCTTTAAAAATTCTTGTGAGTTTGGTTTGATTTTTACATATTCTCTTAATTTCTGTTTATCTGGAAATGTCTTAATTTCACCATCATATTTGAACAAAAGTTTTGCAGGATATATTATTCTTGTCTGGCAATTTTTTTCTTTCAAGGTTTTATATATGTCATCCCATTGCCTTCTTGCCTGCATGGTTTCTGCCAAATAATCTGAGCTTAGTCTTATTGTTTCTCCTCTGTATGTGACTTCTTGTTTTTCTTGAGCTGCTCTCAGGATTCTTTGTCTTTGATTTTGGCAAGTGTGATTATGATATGCTTTGGTGATTTTCTTTTGGGGTCTATCCTATATGGGGTTCTTTGAGTTTCTTGGATGGCCAGCTTTTTCATCTTTCATGATATTGGGGAAGTTTTCTGTCAACAGTTCTTCGATGATCCTTTTTGTGTTTTCTGTTTTCTCTCCCTGTTCTGGAACTCTGATCATTCAAACATTTTTGCTTTTGATTGTATCCCACATAATCCTCAAGGTCTCTTCATTTTTCTTACTTTTTTTCTGAATTTCCTCAAAAGAGTTGTATCCAATTGTTCGTCTTCAATTTCGCTGATCCTGTCTTCCACCATTTCAAATCAGCACCTCAGCTCTTCTGTGACATTGTCCATTTCTGAAATCTTGTTGTTTATCTTTTGGATTTCTAATTGTTGTTTTTGTATAATTTCTAGTTGTGAATTTATTTTGGTATTTTGTTCCTGAATTATTTTCCTGAATTCTTCCATTTTTTGTTTTCCATGAATTTGTCTGCATTTTCCATGAATTTATCTATTTGTTCCTCTTTTTTGTCTGCTTTTTGTTTCAAGTCTTGGATAATTCTGAGTATTAGATATTTGAATTCCCTATCAGGTAGTTCTAGTGCTTTTCTTCTACTGGAAAGTCATCTGGTGTTTTATTTTGGATGCCTGATGGCAGCTTCCTGTCCTGTTTTTGTAAACGTTTTGATATTGTCTGCTGTCTTTGGAGCATTCAGTAGTTATTTTTCTCATTTACTGATTGTAGATTTGTTTCATTCTTTTTTTTAATTTGGCTGTGTCTGAACAGGTTGGCTGTGTGTTCTTTGTTGTGTGCTCATCTCTGGGCATGATTCTTTTCACCTCCTTCTCCAATGGCAGGGTCAGTCACTCAGATATGGTACAACAGGGCAGTTCTAGCTGAAGATCAGTTGCTGGGATGGGTTGTTTATGGTTGTAGCCACCAGCGTGGGTGGTAATCAGTGCAGGGTAGGTTCTAGTAGGCAGTGCCTGTGCTGCTTGGTGGTGTGATGTTAAACGCATGGTGCAGATAGGCAAGATGGAGGGGGGAGACTGTGAAGTGTGGAGCTAAGATGGGTGTGGGAGAGAGGTGAGAGGAACAGGAACCAAAAACATACAAACAAAAAACAATGCCAGGGGAGATTGCCATTTGATTGGAGAGATGAGAGACTATGAAATGGAGAAAAACAGAAAAGGGAAGAAGAAGAAAAAAAAAGAAAAGAATGAATAAATAAAAATTATAAAGAAAAATAGAGCTCCCAGGAATCCCACCGGTAAGACTACAAGGTCTGGGAAAGTTTTTCCCAGGACATTGAAGTACAGCCTGGCTAGAAGGTGTAGAGATGTCACTCAGCACCAGGCATTCAGGGGACAGGAATAGAAGGAAGGTATAGAGAGACGAGAAACTGAGTAAGTAATGAATAAAGGGAAAAGAAGACAAAACAAATTTTAAAAAAAGAACCAGAACCCCCCCCCCAAAAAAAAAAAAACAGAAAAAATAACAAAAAAGAAATGCCCTCACAGATCCCTCTGCATGTCTGCATAGGCTGAGGGGGTAGGTCCCAAGCCAGCAACACTGCTTGGCCAGAACTGGCTCCCAACTCAAGAAAAGAAAAAGAAACCAAACAAACAATTCAAAACAAACCAACAAAAGCCCCAGGATCCCATCACTGTGGCAACACAGACTGGGAAGCAGTTCCACACTCGAACGGAGCTCCACAGCCCCTCAGGAAGAAGCAAAGATAGCACACGAAGCCCAGTATTTGAGCAAAAGAAGGGGGAGGTGGTGAGAGGTAAGGACTAAATCAATAGAAGCGAAAAAAAGCAGGACCAGCGGCCAACAAATGGCACACACTGCCAGTGCGGGCAGGTGGAACCCAAGCAGCCGGTGCTTCCCAGCCAAGAGATTGTGGCTGCGGGAAGCAGAGGAGGCCAAGTAGAGGAGAAGACATATGGGGAGTGGGAAAGCATATATAGCTCTTTACTGGTTGTTCTGTCTCCTGCTGGAAGCTCTGTGAAGTGCTTTCTCATACCCCCTGTTCACTGGTCTCTGATAGGAGTCCAAGATGGTGGATCTGTGCTGCATTAGCTGATAGGGGACCCCTACATGTATCTCTCCTTGCTCTCTGTTCTCTGTGAGTTTCTTATTCCATTTGGTGGTTGCTGAGTTCTTTATCTCTTTATTTGATGTTAAGGTTTTCAGGATTGCTGTTTTCTCTGTTTGGCTTAGTTTTTCGGATCTTTGCTGTGGAGGGACGGCATGGTGTTTCTGCCTAGAGTGCCATGTTGCCGGAAGCCTTGTGACATCTATCTTACCTCATCTGTGCTTCTTCCCTTCTGTACCTAATCTGCTCTTTTCATATCTCAAAAGTGATTTGGTTTAAACTACAGGCGTTAAAGAGGATGTGGAGAAATTGGAATCCTCATCCATTGTTAGTAGAAATGTAAAATGGTACAACAACTTTAGAAAATCATTTGGTGATTCCTTAAAAAGTTTAACATAGAGATGTAGAGCCAACATACACCCTAGGCAGACGCATCAAGCCATTCCTCTGCAGCAAAGACCTGAAAACTAAGTAAAAGAGATAGAAATGTCAATCCTGGAACCCTAAGCATCAAATGAAGGGATAAAGAAATAGACCAAACACTGAACTGAACACAAACAGAGAACAAGGAGAGATATTGCATAGAAATCACCTGCCAACTAACACAGCACAGCTTCGCCATCTTGAAGTACAGCCAGAAAAGACACAGGACAGGGAGTGTGGGAAGGCAAATTCACAGTGCTACCACGAGGAGACAGAGCACTTGGTAATGAGAGGAACATATTTTCCCACCCCTCACCCTCCTGCCCTGTATGTCCCCCCCCCCCCAGCTTTCCTGATGGGCCACACTGTGCCACTCAGATAGAGAGCTACTGGCTTGCATTCACCCCAGATCCACCCTACCCCACAGGCTGACTCTCCTCCTGCCATTTTTCCCTTTTCTTCCTTTTCTTTCTCCCCCCCCAGGTGGCCCTATACACCACCCCCACCCTTTCACCACAGGCAGCTTTATGGTGCTGTGCTAGAAAGCTACCAAACTGTTGTCACCCAGGGTCCACCCCACCCCCACTTGCCAGCTCCTGCCATACTTTTTTCCCTTTCTTCCCTTTCTTTTTCCCTCCCACCTAGCTCCATTCTCCCCCCCCATCTCTTCTGACAGACCATGCTGTCCCAGTAGGCTAGAGAGCTACTGGCCCACCATCACCCTGGTTCCTCACTGCCCCAACCCACCATCTCCTGCCATGCCATTTTTTCTTTTTTGTTTGTTTTTAGCCTTACTTCCTTTTCTTTCTCCCTCTCACCTAGCCCCTTACAGCACCTCTACCCCTTCCCATCTGGCCACACCCTACTGCCACAGGTAGAGAGCTACTGGCCAGCCACCATCCTCAGTCTCACTCACCCCCACCTGCTCTCCTCTGCCACATCACTTTTCCCCTTTCCTCCTTTTGTTTCTCCCTACCCCATAGCCCCATACTCCACCTCTACCCCTTCTTGATGGGCCACGACACACAACCTAGGCTAGAGAGATACCAGCTGGCCACCAACCTGGGTCTTCCCCACCCCCACTCACCGGCTCTTGCAGTGCAATTTTTTTCCTTTCCTCCCTTTCTTTCTCCCTCCCACCTAGCCCTATATGCCAACCTCACCTCCTCCTGATGGACCACTCGCATCACTGGATTAGAGAGCAACGAGCCCACCATCATCCCAGGTCTGTCTCATCCCTACCTGCCAGCTCCCGTCACACCATTTTTTGTTAGTTTGCTTTTGTTTTGCTTTTCTTTCCCTTTCTTCCTTTTCTTTCTGTCTCTCATTTAACCCCATATGCCACCCCAACCCCTCCTGCAGGGATACACTTCATCTCTGCAAATAGATATCTACTGGTCCACCACCTCCCTGGGATGCCCCCCACCCCTGCCCACTGGCTCCAGCTGTGTCATTTTTTTCCCTTTCCTCCTTTACTTTCTCCCTCCCACCTAGCCCCATGTGCCACTTGATCCTTTCCTTCCAGGCCACACCTTGTCACCTTGGCTAGAGAGCCAATGGTCCACCACTACCCCAGTTCCTCTGCACTTCCACCTGCTGGCTCCCACTACACATTTTCATTTTGTGTTTCTATTTTTCTTTTTGTCTCCTTTCTTCCTCTCACTTTGCCCTATATGCCGCCTCTACCCCTTCCTACAAAGCCTTGCTACATTGCCCCAGGTAGACATCTTCTGGCTCACCACTGACCCAGGCCCCCCATGAACCCACACACCAGCTCCTACCGCGTCATTTTTTTCCAGTTTCTTCCTTTTCCTTCTCAGTCCCACCCAGCCCCATAAGCCATCTCTACCACGTACTGCTGGGTCATGACACAGTGCTGCATGTTGAGAGCCACTGGCATGTATCAGCTTGGGTCTGTCCTGCTCCAACCTGCAGGATCACTCTGAGCTTTTTTTTTCTTCTTTTTTTCTTTCCTTTTTTTAATTTTCTTTCTTCTTCCCATCTAGCCACATACAGCACCTTAGCCCCTTCCATTGGTCCCCAGGTCTGCCCTGCTCCCACCTACGAGCTATCGTTTTTATTTTTTATTTTTTGTTTCTCTCTCTTTTCTTTGCTTCTCATACCAAGCCCCATATGCCACCCCTCTTCCTGCCATCCCTCGCAGTAGTGCTGCAACTAAAGTATCCTTGGATAAGGCCTGCTACTGCACAAGGCTCCCACTACCCCTCCCCTCCTGCCACTTGACCAGCTGCTGAGTGAAGGGTAGTAAGTCCTTACCACTCCTCATCAACACCCCTGATTCTCCAGTCAGGGGTATGAATGCTCCCACACCACTGGACCAATCAACAAGTCTAGCCTCAGCCATCTCACAAAACCAACGTACAGCAAAGCAGGGTCACACTGCCTGATGCTGCCTTGCCCACCCAAACAAGGCAGTGAGAGTTATTGTGCCAACAGACAAACAAGTAGCAAAGCACGCCTGGACTGCCAACCCTAACATAACAAAACAAAACAAATAAGCAAGATGAAACAAACACACAATCACAATAAATACAGAAAATAGTACCTTAAGGCCTCAAAGATAGCAGACAATATCAAAACATATTAAAAAAGCAGGACAAGATGGCTTTAACAAGTGATCAAAATAAATAATCAGATGATCTTCTGGTAGAAGAAAAGGCAGTGGAAATACCTGATGTGAAATTCAAAAGATAATATTTAGATCTTTCCAAGAGTTTAAGAAAGAGATCAAGGAAAACAGACAAAACCAAGCAAAAAGACAAAATATTGGAAAACACAGACAAAACCAAAGAAAACGTAGCCAAAATCAAGGACACAGAGAAAACAATAGAAGAATTCAGGAAAATAATATAAGAGCAAAACATCAAAATAAGTAATTAGAAATCATACAAAAACAGCAACTAGAAATCCAAAAAGATAAACAAAATTTCAGAAATGGATAACTCAATAGAAGGTTTTAGGGGCAAATTAGAAACAATACAAGACAGAATCAGCGAGATTGAAAACAAACCTGTGGACTCCACTTTGAGGAAAATCAGAGAGGACAATGAAGAAAACCTAAAAATTATACAGAATGTAATCAAGAGCAAAAATTTGCATGTCATTGCAGTGTCACAATGATGAGTAAGGGGGAATGGAAAACAGAGAAGATTGTTGAAGATTTGCTGTCAGAAACTTCTTGAGTGTTATGAAAGAAAAGCTGACCATCCAAGAAGCTCATTGAACCCCATATAGGATAGACTGCAGAAGAAAAGTCACCAAGACATATCATAATCACACTTGCCCAAACCAAAGACAAAGAATCCTGAGAGCAGCTAAAGAAAAACAAAAGTCACATACAAAGGGGAAACAATAAGACTAAACTCTGAGTACTCAATAGAAACTATGCAGGCAAGAAGATAATGGGATCACATAAATAAAAGCTTAAAAAAAAAAAAAAGCTGCCAACCATAAATCCTGTAAAACTCCCTCAAATTGATGGTGAAAATAGGACATTCCAGATAAACAAAAATGAAAGGAATTCCTAAAAACCAAACCAAATTTACAAGAAATATTAAAGGAAGTCTTTTGGTTAGAGAACCAACAACGTCAGACAACACGTGGAGTCTAGGACATAAGACAGCATTGGACAGATACCAGCCTAGGTAAAGAACTTTCACCAATAAAACAAAGCTAGAAGACTTAAAACAGGGAAACAGAGAAGTCATTCTGTAAATGATGACAATGTCAAAACAGTAAGTGGGAGAATAAGTGATGTAGGTATAGAACTTTCTAATGGAGAGGAAGTGAAGGCGATATCAAATAATAACAGACTGGTTCAAACTTTGAAAGAGGAAGGTAAATTTCAAGGTAACCCCAAAGAAAGCTAATAAACTGATTCATCAGAATAAAAAAAAGAAAAACATAAACTCTCAGCAAACACAAAATCTATAAAAAATAAAAATAAAAAAGGAAAAATCTACAAACAAAAGGAACTCAGTAAGGAGATACAGAGGAACAAAAAAAGTCAGCACCACAAAACAAAAAATGCACAAGAATAGGACAGCGATAAATTAATTCATACTTATTGATAATCACACCAAGTGTAAATGGTTTAAATATGCCTATAAAGAGACAGGAAGTGGCAGAATGGATTAAAAAAAAGAACACAACCAATCAATATGCTGTCTACAAGAGTCACACCTTAGACATGAAGATATAAGTTTATTAAAATCAAAGGATGGATAAAATATATCAAGCAAACAGTTACCAAAAAAGGCAGGTGTGGCAATACTAATCTCAGATAAAAGAGACTTTAGAGCAAAATCAAACACAAAAGACAAGGAAGGACATCATATAATGATGAAAGGGACAATCTACCAAAAAGACATAACCTTAATAAACATATATGCATCCAAAGTCAGGGCTCCAAAATACAGAAAACAAAGTCTAAAAGCACTGAAATGAGAAAATGACAGTTCCACAATAATAGTAGGAGACTTCAAAACACCACTGTTTGTAACAGACAGAAATCTAGAAAGAAATTCAACAAAGGTACCAAAGAGATAACGGCTGAAATCAACCAACTTGACCTCATACATATATATAGAACATGCCAACCAACAGCAGCAAAGTTTACATTCTTTTCCAACACACATGGAACATTCTCCAGAATAGACCAAATTTTAGGCCAAAAAGCAGCCTCAATCCAATCCAAAACATTGAAATACTCCAAAGCATCTTGTCTGGTCACAACGTCATAAAAATAGAAATCAATAACACAAACAGTAAGGTTAAAAAAATCAAATGCATGTAAACTGAATAGCACTTTGCTGAAAAACAAATGGGTAATAGAAAAAATTAAAGAAAGAATAAAAAAATTCCTAGGATCCAGTGAGAATGAAAAAATACCATACCAAAACCTTTGGGACACAGCACAGGCAGTACTCAGAGGACAATTTGTAGCAATAATGGCACTCATCAAAAAAGAAAAATTGGCCAAAATCAAAATGTTAGCCTTAAAACCCAAACAAATAGAAAGAGGACAGCAAAAGAAGCCTACAGACACCAGAAGAGAGGAAATTAAAAAGACTGGAGCAAAAATAAATGAAATAGAGAACAGAAAAACAAGAGAATCAACAAGACCAAAAGTTGTTTTTTTGCAAAGATCAACAAAATCAGCAAACAATTGACCAAACTAACAAAAGAAAAACAGGAGAAGAAGAAAATAAACCAAATAAGAAATGAAATGGGGGTCATTACAAAAGACCCAATTGAAAGAAAAAGAATCATAATAGAATACTATGAAAAATTAGACTCCAACAAATTTGAAAACCTAGAGGAAACAGGCAAATTTCTAGAAATGCAGTACCTACCTAAACTAACCAAACTGAGATGTAAAATCTGAACAGACTTGGAACAAGAAAAAAGATTGAAGAGGTAATTTAAAAAAAAAAAAAAAAAAAAAACTCTCCCCAAAAAAAGCCCCGGCCAAGATGGCGTCACTGAAGAATTCTACCAAACATTGAAAGAAAAGCTCACACTAGTACTACTGAAACTATTTCAGAGCATAGAAAAGGAAGGAATACTCTTGAATTCATTCTATGAAACCAGCCTAACTGTGATACCAAAGCCAGGCAACGACATCACAAAGAAAGTAAATTACAGAGCAGTATCTCTCATGAATATAGATGCAAAAATTCTCAACAATATTCTAGCCAATAAAATTCAGCATCATATCAAAAAAATAATACACCACAATCAAGTGGGATTCTTACCAGGTATGCAAGGATGGTTCAACATTAGAAAATCAATCAATATAATCCACCACAAAAATAGAACAAAAGAAAAGAATCACAAGATCATGTCAATTGATGTAAAAAAGACATTTGATATAGTCCGAGACCCATTCTTGATAAAAACTCTTGAAAAAATAGGAATAGAAGAGAAATTCCTCAGCATAGTAAAGGGCATCTATACAAAACCAGGAGCCCTGGTGGTGCAGTGGTTAAAAGCTTAGGCTGGTAATCAAAAGGTCAGCAGTTCGAATCCACCAGCCACTCCTTGGAAATCCTGTGAGGCAGTTCTACTCTGTCCTGTACAGTAGATATGAGTCAGAATTGATTCAATGGCAATGAGTATACAAAACCAACAGCCAACATCATTCTCAACGGAGAGAAACTGAAAATATTCACCCTGAATGGAACAAGACAAGAATGCCTTTTATCACCACTCCTATTTAATACTGTGCTGAAGTTCTAGCTAGAGCAATAAGGCAAGAAAAAGAAATAAAGGGCATCCAAATTGGAAAGGGGGAGTAAAACTATGTCTACGTGCAGATGATATGATCCTGTGCATATAGAAAGCCAAAGATTCCACAAGAAAACTGCTGGAACTAATAGAACATTTCCACAGAGTAGCAGAATACAAGATCACATACAAAATTCATTTGGATTCCTATTCAACAACAAAGAGAGCTTTGAAAAGGAAATCAGGAAAACAGTACCATTTATAACAGCCTATGAAAAGATAAAACACTTAGGAGTAAATCTAACCAGGGACATAAAAGACTTATACGAAGAAAACTACAAAATACTATTGCAAGAAACCAAAAGAGAACTAAATAAATAGAAAAACATATCATGCTCATGGATAGGAAGACTCAAAGCTGTGAAACTGTGAATCTACCCACAGTGATCTACAGATACAATGCAATCCTGATCCAAATACCAACAGCATTCTTTATTGAGATGGAAAAACAAATTACCAACTTTATATGGAAAGGAAAGAGTCCCTGGATAAGCAAAGATTATTGAAGACAAAGAATAAAGCAGGAGGCATCACAGTATCTGATTTAAAAACCTACTATATAGCCATAGTAGTCAAAACAGCCTCGTACTTGTACAATGACAGACACATAGATCAATGGATCAGAAGCGAGAACCCAGAGGTAAATCCATTCACCTATGGTTAGCTGATTTTTGACAAAGGACAAAAATCCATTCAACGGGGGAAGAGTCTTTTTAACAATGGTGATGGAAAAATTGCCTGTCCATCTGTAAAAAATGAAACAGGACCCATATCTCACACCATACACAAAAACTAACTTGAAATGGATCAAAGACCTAAATATAAAACCTAAAACGATAAAGATCATGGAATAAAAATTAGGGACAATGTTAGGGGCCCTAACACATGGCATAAACTGAACACAAACCATAACTAACAATGCACAAACACTAGAAGATAAACTAGATAACTGGGCGATACTGAAAATTAAACACGCTCATCAAAAGACTTAACTACAGAGTAAAAAGAGAACCTACAGACTGGGAAAAAAATTTTGGCTAAAACTTATCCGACAAGGATCTAATCTCCAAAATCTATATACTACTTCAACACCTCAATAACAAAAAGACAAATAATCCAATTAAGAAATGGGCAAAGGATATGAATAGACACTACACCAAAGAAGACATTCAGGCAGCTAACAGATACATGAGGAAATGTTCATGAGCACTAGCCATCAAAGAAATGCAAATGAAAACTACAGTGAAATACCATTTCACCTCGACATTAGGGCACTAAATAAAAAAAAAAAAAAACAGAAAATAACAAATGTTGGAGAGGTTGTGGGGAGATTAGAACTTTATGCACTGCTGGTGGGAATGTAATATGGTAAAAACACTATGGAAAATGTCATGGCTCCTCCTTTAAAGGCTAGAAATAGAAATATCATACGATCCAGCAAGCTCACTACTAGGAATATGTCCTAGAGAAATAAGAACCATTATACAAATAGACATATGCACACCCGTGTTCATTGCAGCATTGTTTACAATAGCAAAAAGATGGAAACAACCTAAGTGGTCATCAACAAACGAATGGATAAACAAATTATGGTGCATACACACAATGGAATAATATGCAATGATAAAGAACAATGATGAATCTGAGAAACATTTCATAACATGGATGAAACTGGAAGGCATCACTCTCCATGAAGTAAGTCAATCACAAAATGACAAATATTGTATGAAACCACTATTATAACAACTCAAGAAAAGGTTTACACACAGAAAAAAACAACCTTTGATGGTTAAGAGTGAGGGGAGTAGTGGGGAGGGGAAATCACTAACTAGGTAGTAGACAGGTCTAACTTTAGTGAAACTAAAGACGACACACAACATAGGGAATATCAGTACAACTTGATCAAGGTAAAGCCATGGAAACTTCCTAGACACCTCCAAACACCTTGAGACACTGAGTTACGGGGGCTGAGGGCTGGGGACCATGGTATTGCGGGAAATCCAGGTCAATTGGCATTAATATACTTCATAAATAAAATGTTCTACGTCCTACTTTGGTGAGCAGAGTATGTAGTTTTAGAAGGTTGTAAGCAGCCATCTAAAATACATCTATTGGTCCCATCACATTCAGAGCAAAGGAGAATTAAGAAAAACAAAGAGAAAAGGAAAATATGAGCCCAAAGGTCTAATGAACCACCAGAACCATTGCCTCCACCAGCCTAAGCCCAGAGGAAATAGATGTTTCCCGGCTACCCACCACTGACCACTCTGGCTGGAATACAATACAGGGTTCAGGCTGAGCAGGAGAAAAATATAGAACAAAACTCAAATTCACAAAAAAGACCAGACTTAGGACTTGTCTGACAGAGACTAGAGGGACACCGGAGACTATGGCCCAGACACCCTGCTAACTCACAACTGAAGCCACTCCCAAAGTCCACCTTTCAGCCAAAGATTAGACAGGACTGTAAAACGAAGTATAATACATGTGATGGATGTCCTTCTTAGTCCAATCAAGTACAGGAGACTTAATGGGCAAAACCTGCTCCAAAGCAAAGACAAGAAGGCAGGAAGGAACAGGAAACCTGGACGGATGGACACGGGGAACCCGGGGGTGTAAAAGGAAAGGCGGAGAGTGCAGACACATTGTGAGGGTTGCAACCAGTGTCACAAAACAATTTGTGTATTGGATGAGAAACTAATTTACACCATAAACGTTCATTTAAAATACAATAAAAGAAAGAAAAAATTGAACATAGAACTGCCATATGACCCATCAATCCCAATTTTAGGTATATACCCAAAAGAAGGGAAAGAAGTAACATAAACAGACACCTGTACACCAATGTTCATCGCAACACTATTAACAATAGCCAAAAGATAGAAATAACCTAAATGTCTATAAAAAGATGAATTGAAAAACATATGTGGTACATATATACAATACCGGCATAAAGAAAAATAAAGTCCTGAAACATGCCACAACTTGTATAAACCTTGAAAACATACTGAGTGAAATTAGTCTGTCCCAAAAGGAAAACAGTGTTATGATTTCATGTACATCAAATAGGCAGATATCTAGAAAACAAAACTTAACAGTAGTTACCAGGGGTGGGAGGAAGGGGAAAAGACTTAGCTATTGCTTAGGAAGCACTGACTTTGTATTTAATGGTGCTGGAATAATGAAAAAAAAGATAGTGATAATGGTTGTACAACATAAAGAATGAAATCAATGTCACTGAATCATTGTTGCTATTGTTAGGTGCAGTCAAGTCGGTTCCGACTCATAATGACCCTATGCACCACAGAACGAAACACGGCCCGGTCCTGTGCCACGCTCACAATCATTGTTGTGCTTGAACCCATTGTTGCAGCCACTGTATCAGTCCATCTCGTTGAAGGTCTTCCTCTTTTTCACTGACCTTGTGCTTTACCAAGCATGATGTCCTTCTGCAGGGACTGATCCCTCCTGACAACATGTCTAAAGTATGTAAGAAGTAGTCTTTCCATCCTTCCTTCTAAAGAGCATCCTGTTTGTACTTCTTCCAAGACAAATTTGTTCGTTCTTTTGGCAGTCCATGGTATATTCAATATTCTTTGCCAACACCACAATTCAAAGGTGTCAGTTCTTCTTTGGTCTCTCTTATTCATTGTCCAGCTTCCACATACATATGATGCGATTGAAAATACCATGGCTTGGGTCAGGTGCACCTTAGTCTTCAAGGTGACATCTTTGCTTTTCAACACTTTAAAGAGGTCTTTTGCAGCATATTTGCCCAATGCAATGTGTCTGTTGATTTCCTGACTGCTGCTTCCATGGGTGTTGATTGTGGAACCAAGTAAAATGAAATCCTTGATACTTCAATCTTATTGGTCCAATTAAGAGGATTTTGGTTTTCTTAATGTTGATGTGTAGTCCATACTGAAGGCCGTAGTCTTTGATCTTCACCAGTAAGTGCTTCAAGTCCCCTTCACTTTCAGCAAGCAAGGTTGTGTCATCTACATAATGCAGGTTGTTAATGAATCTTCCTCCAATCCTGATGCCCCTTTCTTCTTCATATAGTCCATCTTCTCGGATAATTTGCTCAGCATACAGATTGAATAGGTATGGGGAAAGGATGCAACCCTGACGCACACCTTTCCTGACTTTAAACCACGCAGTATCCCCTTGTTCTGTCCGAACAGCTGCCTCTTGATCTGTGTACAGGTTGTTCATGAGCGCAATTAAGTATTCTGGAAGTCCCATTCTTGGCAATGTTATCCATAATTTGTTAAGACTCACACAATCAAATGTCTTTGCATAGTCAATAAACACAGGTAAATATCTTTCTGGTATTCTCTGTTTTCAGCCAGGATCCATCTGACATCAGCAGTGATATCCCTCGTTCCACGTCCTCTTCTGAATCCGGCCTGAATTTCTGGCAGTTTCCTGTCAATATACTGCTGCTGCCCCTTTTGAATGATCTTTAGTAAAATTTTACTTGCGTGTGATATTAATGATGTTGTTCGATAATTTCCACATTCAGTTGGATCACCTTTGTTGGCAATAGGCATAAATATAGACCTCTTCCGGTAGGTTGGCCAGTTAGCTGTCTTCCAAATATTTTGGCATAGACGAGTGAGCACATCCAGCACTGCATCCATTTATTGAAACATCTCAATTGATATTCTGTCAATTCCTGGAGCCTTGTTTTTCACCAATGCCTTCAGTGCAGCTTGGACTTCTTCCTTCAGTACCATTGGTTCCTGATCACATGCTACCTCTTGAAATGGTTGAACATCGACCAATTCGTTTTGGTATAATGACTTTGTTTTCCTTCCATCTTCTTTTGATGCTTCTTGCATTGTTTAATATTTTCACCATAGAATCCTTCACTATTGCAACTAGAGGCTTGAATTTTTTCTTCAGTTCTTTCAGCTTGAGGAATGCCGAGCATGTTCTTCCCTTTTGGTTTTCTATCTTCAGCTCTTTGTACATGTCATTATAACACTTTACTTTGTCTTGTCGAGCAGCCCTTTGAAATCTTCTATTCAGTTCTTTTAGTTCATCATTTCTTCCTTTTGTTTAGCTACTCAACATTCAACAGCAATTTTCAGAGTCTCTTCTGGCATCCATTTTGTTCTTTTCTTTCTTTCCTGTCTTGTTAATGACCTCTTTCTTTCTTCATGTATGATATCCTTGATGTCACTGCACAACTCGTCTGGTCTTCTGTCATTAGTGTGCCATATATCAAATCTATTCTTGAGATGGTCTCTAAATTCAGGTGGATATACTCAAGGTCGTACTTTGGCTCTCGTGGACTTATTCTAATTTCCTTCAGTTTCAACTTGAACTTGCATATGAGCAATTGATGGTTTGTTCGACAGTTGGCCCCTGGCCTTATTCTGACTGATGATATTGAGCTTTTCCATCACCTCTTTCCACAGATGTAGTCGATTTGATAGCTGTGTATTCCATCTGGCGAGGTCCATGTGTATAGTCGTCATTTATGTTGAAGAAAAAGGGTATTTGAAATGAAGAAGTTCTTGGTCTTGCAAAATTCTATCACGTGATCACTGGCATTATTTCTCTCACCAAGGCCATATTTTCCAACTACCTATCCTTTTTTGTTCCAACTTCTGCATTCCAATCACCAGTAACTATCAAAGCATCCTGATTGTATGTTTGATCAATTTCAGACTGAAAAAGATGGTAAAAATCTTCAATTTCTTCATCTTTGACCTTAGTGGTTGGTGGGCAAATTTGAATGATAGTCGTATTAACTGATCTTTTTTGTAGGTATATGGATATTATCCTATCACTGACAGCATTGTACTTCAGAATAGATCTTGAAATGTTCTTTTTGATGATGAATGAAACGTTATTCTTCTTCAACTTGTCATTCCTGGCATCGCAGACCATATGTTTGTCAGATTCAAAATGGCCAATACCAGTCCATTTCAGCTCACTAATGCCTAGGATATTGACTTTTATGTGTTCCATCTCATTTTTGATGATTTCCAATTTTCCTAAATTCATACTTCATACATTTCAGGTTCCGATTATTAAAGGATGTTTGCAACTGTTTCTTCTCATTTTGAGTCGTGCCACATCAGCAAATGAAGGTCCCAAAAGCTTGAGTCGATCCACCTCATTAAGGTTGACTCTACTTTGAGGAGACAGCTCTTCCCCAGTTGTATTTTGAGTGCCTTCCAACCTGGGGCCTCATCTTCTGGCACTATATCAGACAATATTTCACTGCTATTCATAAGGTTTTCACTGGCTAATTCTTTTCAGAAGTAGACTGCCAGCTCCTTCTTCCTAGTCTTAGTCTGGAAGCTCAGCTGAAACATATCCGCCGTGAGTGATCCTGCTGGTATTTGAGTACCGGTGGCATAACTTCCAGCGTCACAGCAACACGCAAGCTCCCACAGTACTACAAACTGACAGACACATGGAGACACTGAATCATATATGTTAAAATTGTTTAACTGGCAAATGTTTTGTTATGTATATTTTATCACAATAAAAGAAAAAATAAAAGTATGAAGAGATTAAAAAGTGATTGGGTTTAAGACACACCCTACACTGATATGGTCTCATTAACATAACAAAGAAAGCTCTATTCACAAATGGGATTATATTCACAGGTACAGGTGTTAGTATTTCAACACGAATTTTGATAGAATACAATTCAGCCCATAAGAGCAGTACATATTTTATAACAGAAAAAGTTTATAACTCAAACCTTCACTTGGTGTCTCGGTAGTACATACATAACACTCTCCCATGCAAAGCCTAACAGCCTTCAATCATCTATGTGCAAGGTACCCCTTAGGAACCAATTCCAGTTCCTCACCAGAAGAAGGGAGCAGGAAGGTAGAGACCAGTAATCATGAGACCCCAGGTTACTGGGGCAAATGTGACCAGAATGGCCGAGCATGAGGAGTGTTCCCTTCACATTTTCTCCCACAATCAGTTGTCACCCTGGGTAAGCACAACATTATGAAGGAGGGAAGCACCCAGCAGCAAATCTCTGTGCTCAGAGCCAGCTCACATTCTGCCTTGAGAGAAAAGATAGTACATGATCCAAGGGCAGTGCCCTATGGGTCCCTTTCTGTTCACCAGCTCTTTTGGACTCAATCTGTTACCTTTTCCCACTCTGATTCCTCTGCTGGGTCCAGAGTTGTGAGGGGGCTGGGCAAAACCTGCAAGTGGAGGGTCAGTGAAGAAAGCCTTAACTGTGGGCCTGAAGTGTTGCCAGGTCCTGTTGAGCAGCTGAGATCAAGGCCACACTCATCACAGCTGTATGACACCTCAACTTGTTCCAGAGCAAAACGGGGTGAAGACAGGCCACATGCACCAAGGCAGGCTTGGGACTCTGACAGGTGGCATGGTATTTACACAGTCAAGAAAGAGGAGCTGGAAGGGCAGTGGGGCTACAAAGATATCTTGCACAAAAACAACAGCTCTGTTTAGTGGTGTAGGGAGCCATGAGAACAAAGGTAACCTGCCAGGGTATGTTAACAGGCATATACCCAGAGTCACCCAAAACCAAAAAGTCATAGAGGCACCTGGGGAAGTACTATACACAGAGTCTCCAAAACTGGCTCACCAGGGTCCCCTGGAGGGGATGGTCCCAACCAGTCTAACGGACTTGCTCCAAGGTGTGGGATCAGAATGCTGGAAGATCTCTCCATTCCTCTCTTCCTCCCTCACACTCACACAGAGAAACCTGAAAAACTTCCTTGTCTGAAAACAAAGGGACACAGCAGTGTGGGGAGGAGAAAGAGGCGGAATGGAGTAGAAAGTGGAGAATGCTGAACTGCGACTCCTCTTCTAGTTCTATGTGGGGACTCCCCGGGCCCTGTAGGGGAGGACCAATGAAGTGATTCTAGAGCCCCATGGTGAGGCCTTCACTGACCTATGAAGACACTGATAAAGCAAGATCAACCATGGCTGGAGAGATCCTGTTTTCAATCCGTAAGACCCAGGCATCTCCCTCCAATTCATGTGCTCTCATTCATGGAACAAGACGAGAAAAGTCTAGGACTTAGTAGAGCTGGAGACAGGACTCATCCAGGGCAGAGGAAGGGGGATCCTAGAAGCCTGGACACTGCCTGCCCCTCTCACTCAGAACTAAAAGGAATGATGACCCTTCAGCCCCTTCTGCCACTGAACACCAAGGCCCTCAGTAGGAGGACATGGGAACTGCAGAGAAAAAGGAGCCTGGGAGGGAATACAGGGGGATTTTCACTGAAACTCTTACCTTCTCTGTCCACAGAGCAACTCTCGGGGACCCTTGGTGTATAACAATGTGGCCCAAGGCATTGTCAGTCTTGGATATGATTGATAATATCCATCAAGGGGTCTTCACCAGAATCTCTAGTTTTGTTCCACGGATCCATAGAATAATGAATGTGGTCAGGCATATCTAAGTGACTGGTCCCTAAATTCTGTGGCAGAGTCCACACCTGCATTTGAAGGGGTGTCAGACTCTTAATAAAGACCATCTCCCAGTGTGGAGGAGCTGCTTTTTGTGTCTTCCTTAAACATAATTCACTGGTCACCTGCTGTGTCCCAGGCAGGCTCTGTCTGTAACTCCTCCACCTTATTTTCTGCACCCCTGCTCACTTGTCCCCCTGCTCCTTGACACAAGCCACCAACTCACAGCTGTGAACTATCCCATCCTATCAACATATGTAAGGCCAAGTCCCTTTGTCTGCCTCTATCAGGTAAATCTTCCTCAGAGGAACAATAAAACTTGTTGCATGATGGTCTTTTTTCCTGTCTAATCGCATCCCAGCAGCATAGCACAAAGGAGGAGAGAAGAGCAACTGAAACTTCAGTACACATAATAGGGACCCTGGCTACTTCCCTGAGAGTCTCCAACATCATATCCCTCTGTCCATGGCTCAGCAGGGCCTCTTCTCATTGCTGCTGTCCCAGGTGGGCCCTGCCTGCTGGCTTCTCATCCTGTCAGAGAGGAGGCTCAGGGATGCCAGGCTGTGAATATCAGAGCAGAGCTTGGAAAATATGACAGACAGGCCTGGTCCCCATACCTGTGCAGGCTTGGTTCAACAATTCTCGCCTAGCCCAGCACACTACACACCCCCGTATGGGCTCATAGTCGACCAGATTCAGCTTACTTAGTGGGCTCAGTCCCTTCAGCCTGTACCATTTGGTCACACATGGTGACTGGTATCTTGTTTATGTTCATGTCTGAAACTGGTCACTGGTTCATTGGGACTCTGTGCTTGAAATGATGCTTGTCCGAGGCAGGACTAGAATTCACTTGTCCCATCCTTAAATGAACATTCACTATAAGTGACAGACTGTAAGATATGGAATCACTTTGCATCAATTTGGCCTTTATTCTTCTTTCTTGGAGCCAGACCAACAACTGAGGCTAATTATTAGGGGCTGATCAGACCAAATATCGGGTCCATCTGGGGCCTGATATTGACTAAGCCTCCCAGGCACTATGTTATTTATCATGGGAACATGGCAAGGCCAATAAAATCCCTGAGTTCGAAGGCTCAGAGAGAGACTCTTAGTTGGTGGCACCAGAGGAAGAAAGTAGCGCTATCCTTCTTTGGGACATGGAAACTATGCAATGGGACCCTCCCGGGCCTCATCCTATGTTTTACCTTTTTTTGTATCATTTTTGGTTGTAATAATGTTGTAACTGTTTGTACAGTATTAAAAACAAACAAACCCATTGGTGTCCAGTGAATTTTGACTCATAGTGACCCTAAAGGACAGAGTAGAACTGCCCCATAGGGTTTACAAGGAGCGCCTGGTGGATTCAAACTGCCAACATTTTGGTTAGTAGCTGTAGCTCTTAACCAGTATGCAACCAGGATTTCCAAGTACAATATGCTCAGCTTGAATTCTGTGAGTCGTGCCAGAGAATTAATGAACCCAAAAGGACAGTGAGAGCCAGTAGGTGTTCACTTCTGCCTGTTTGCAGTCTGAAAAAAGGTGTCCCTCTGACAAATGAACTCTGACACAGCTTTGGGAGACTAGGGTCAGAGAGAGAGGGTAGTGTGGGTGACTGATACCTTCAATGGAAGCACAGGGGGCAATTCAGAGCCATTCTCAACTGCTCAGAGAAAACTTCTCCTTCACAAAAAAGTGCTAAAACTATCATGATAACATGAAAATATGGCAAATAAATTTTGAGTGATTTCCACGTTTTTAGGTCACATGACTCCCAGAATGATTACTACTGCATTAGACTTATATTCTTTATACATTGTTTTTCTAAGTTTCCACAGACTCTTCAGAAATATCATTGCTCACAGTGATATAATGACCAGTATTTGGATTCAGAGGGATTTTCTATAGCATTTCAAAAATAATGAAAGTTTGTAGTGTTTCTTTTTAAGATTGAAGCTGTTGTAAGTAGCACGGTTAGAATAGGCAATATTTTTACTGAAAGTTATATCTGGAGCAGAACAAGTTTATATGTCAAACCTTACCTTGTATTCTAGGCAGTATATACATAACCCTCTCCTATGCAAAGCCTGACAGCCCTCAAGCCGCCATGTGCAGGGAACCCCCTGGGAAAAAAGCCAGGACTTCACCAGAACTGGGGAGAAGGATGTTGGAGGCATTCGTCTGAATCACATTGTCACTGATGTCCAGGATCGTAGGCCAGGTGGAACCAGAGTGACTAAAGATAGCCAGTATAAGGAGCATCCCATCCGCATTTTCTCCCACAATAAGATGTCACCCTGGGTGCTCACAGTATCATGAAGGAGGAAATCACCCAACAGCAAATCCCTGTGCTCAGAGCCAGCCCACACGCTTCCTAGAGACAAAGACAGGACATAATCCAACAGCAGTGCCCCACATGTGCTTCTCTGTCCAACAGGCCATCAGGTCTCACTCTGCTACCTCTTCCTAGCCTGGCATCTCTGCTGGGTACCAGAATGTCTAAGGGGACTAGAGCAATCCCTCAAGTGGAGGGTAGTAAGGACAACCCAAACTCTGGCCCTGGCACACAAACTAACCGTAAGATCTGAGTTAATAGGCCTCTGCTGGTCACTGGGCAGCTGAGATCAAAGTAATGATCACCACATATTTAAAACCCCTCATTTCTCCCAGAGCTAGACAGGGTGAGCTTGGCCACCTGCAGTGAAGCAGGCTTGCAGCTCTCGCAAGTGGTAAGGAAGGATATCAGACCAGTGGGAGAAGATACTATCCTCCAATATAGTGAACTGCTCCATTGAGGATGAGGCCTAGGAATGTTATTTCTAGAAGGAAAGCAACCAATATTTCCACTACATCAACCGCTGTTCTCAGGAAACGGAATTTTTGTTAAAAAGCAGAAATACTTGAATAATTATCTGAGCCAATCAGAGACCATTAATTAAGGCCATTTCCTCTGTGGAAACAAGAAGAGAGACCATAATGCAGGGCAAGGAGGCACAATGTGTGGAAATATTGCCTAAATGACATTCTTCACTGGGACCCCTAATTCCACGGGCCAAATGTAAAGAGAAATTAAGAAAATTTGGGTGAATGGAAAAGCCTGTTTACCCTCTTTCTATAGCTATCTGCATGTTTGCATGCTTTGTTCCCTTAAAATTATCAAAGTTTACAGCAACATTGGTTGATCAGGGTGGACTGGGACCAAACAATGAATTCACAACAGGTTGGTTTGTTAAACCCATGCCCTTAATTTCTCTTATTCTGCTGTCTCTTTGCCTTACTACTATTCTTATCAACAACCATCTTCTCTTCAACCCCAGTCTTTATTCTCACCCTCAACCCAAGATTCTTCCTTGATTGAAACTACCAATAGTTGATGGATGAAGAAAATCTTCTACAGTGTGTGTGATCCTTGAGGTTGTGTGTCAGCTTGGCCATGATTCTCAATGGTTTGGCAGTTATGATGTGATTTGGCAGTCATAGGATGATGTGATCACTTCCATGACGAGATTTGATAAAATGTGATCACCTCCATTATGGGATCTGCTGTGAGTAGCCAATCAGTTGAAAGGGAGTTTCCTTGGGGGTGTGGCCTGCTTCCAACATAGATGGACTCCCTGGGAAGGCTCGACGAGGGCTTCTGCTCACTCTGGATCCTGCAGCTGGCTCCTGTTCATCTGACCTCCTGTTCTTGGGACTTGAGATGGCAGCTTGCCTGCCGTCTGGCCTGCTGATCTTGGAATTTGTTGATCTTCGCAGCCTGTAAGCAGGAGCTCTGCTGTCTGACCTGCCAATCTTGGGTTTGCCAGCCCCTGTGGCTATGTGAATCAGGAGAGGCCTCTACCCTGACCCATGGATTTAGGATGTTCCAGCCTCTACAATAGTATGAGCCAATTCTATGATATAAGTCTCTTTCTATATTTATACATTTTACTGGTTTTGTTTCTCTAGACAACACAACCTAACACATTTGGCACTGAGAGTGGTTCTAGAGAAACAAAATTGTAAGGGTGAGTTTTCTAAATTGGTTGTCCAGCATGGTTAATGCTAAAGATGTTAATGACTCTCCTTTCAGTAGTAAAGAGGGCACTGCTAATCCATAGTATGAGGTGGTAATAAAAATACACAAAATATCACCACCAATAGATCAGGTATTGGTGAAAGGTGAGGCTCTTGGTGATTGTATGTTTGACACCTTTCTACAATTTTGTCATAATGAGAAGCTTAAGGAAGCTGATTTGTTGGCCCTACTTTCACTAAACAAAGTGGTGAAAGAAAGAGATGAGCTTAGGGGTTCAGAGTCAAAGCTTAAGTGCCATGTAAACCTCAAAGTTTTCACTTCTGCCTTGAAAGAAAGCCATATTTCTTGTAGTAACAGAGCTGATATTGCCAAAAAACCAAACCCAGAGCCTTATCAGGTTACCAGGTGGAAATCCCAGGTTCTGCTTGGCATGACTTGAATTGGACGATAAAAGACAGACCAAGGTGGAAAGGCAGAAAAGCACCTTTATTTTGTTGTACAAAGAAGGGAGTCAGTTGGAGCTGCTGCTTCCAAGACTGCTTCTTGAGGATGAGGGGGATGGTTACTTTTAAGGGGTTTATAATAAGGAGGTCATACAAGTTATGTCAGCAACATTCTTAATCATACTGTGCAGGCCCAATGGGGTTTATATATAACTTCATTCATTACTAGGTCAAGAAAAGGAGGCAGGATTCTAATGCAAAGCCTCAGGGAAAGCAAAGAAAACAGGATTCTGATGCAAAGCTACTTGAGGTTCTGCCTTAATCATAAGAGTGGCTGAATTACAATGCCAACTCAATTGCCAACCTCAAATGGTGTCTGAAGTTAAAGTAAGGGCATGGATTGGGAAGAAACGGGATCCTGAAACTTGGGATGAGGATATATGGGCAGATAATCAGGAAGCTGGAGAAACTGAGCCCCTAAATTCCATTGAATCACGCCTGCCAACAAAATCAGCCCTCTCCCTTCTGAAGAGATTATTCCATGTTTGTCTGTTAATCCACCCTCTCCAGTAAAACCATTAGCTCCTCCATCCTCATATAATGATATTAACCCAATTGTGTCTAAAGAAGCTTTGTCTAAGTCATTGCCTGGGGCATTGCCTGAGGCAGATGCCTTACAAGACAATGCTGAATATTCTCAAAACAAGCCCCCCCCCTCACTGATATTGGCTTCTAGACCTATAACTAGACTTAAGCCCCAGCAAGCCCCATAATGTGAAGTACAAAATGTGACCCAGGAGGAGGTACTCTACCTTCCAAAAGAACAGCTTGATATTTCTAAGATGTACAAACATAAACCTGGGGAATATGTGTGGGAATAGCTACTGACGGTGTGGGATAATGATGCAAGGAACATAAAGATGGATCAGTCTGAGTTTATTGATATGGATCCACTAAACACAGATTCTTCATTCAATGTTTCAACTTAAGAGATTAGGAAAGGATCTAATAGTTTGGTGGGATTTCTGAAACATAGATTATGCAGTTGCCTACACAAAATCAAGTTGAAGTACCAGATCTGCCTTGGTATACTGTAGAAGAAGGTATCCAAAGGATTAGGGAAATTGGCATGCAAGAGTGGTTTTATTACGTTAGACCCACAGACCCACACCTGGAATGTCCAGAGGACACATCTTTTACCCAAAGTGTGATGAATAAATTTGTGAAGGGAGCCCCAGCATCCTTGAAGACTGGAGTATTGCTATTTTATGTAAGCCAGATTTGACACTGGGAACAGCCTTAACTGAATTAAGACATCTAACTACACTGGGGCTGATTGGACCCCAAAGTATTAGGTACCACGTGGCTGCACTCAATCAACAAAGACAAGATGTGTGTGGTTATCATAATGGACAGTGGTATCAAAGCAGTAATCAGAGTAGTCTGAGTCATATAGATTTATGGTGTTGGCTACTTAGTCATGGTGTCCCTAGAGATGAAATAGACAGGAAATCTACTAAATATTTATTTGCTCTTGTGGTGTGATTAATGACTTTTGTGTGTGGCCTTTGTAGCCATGGTCTTGTAACTCCTACCCAAGTAATTGTGCGATAAGGTAATTGTGTCCTACCAAGGAGATTGGTCAGTTTTGCCTTAAAAGAGAGCCAATTCCAGAGCAGAGAGGAGGATCCTACCACCACAAAGAACAGCCAGGAGCAGAGAGAGCTACTTTTGGGCCTTGGATCCCTGATCTGAGAAGCTCCTCGAAGCAGGAGACTAAGAGAATGAGAGAGAGAGAGAGTGAGAGAGCATGCTGCAACAATGAAGCTGGTGAGAAGCAGTGGCAGGAGAGACCTGGCAGCAGGAGATGGTGTAGTGGGCTTCCTGGCCCACAGAGAGAGAAATCGGAGTGCCTTTGGGCAGAGGTTGAGAGCCTGGGAGAGTCATGCCTGGGAGCATAGCTGGGGAGAGGCTATCCTGATGAAAGAACTGTATTCTGAGTGTTCCTGAGCCTGAATTGTAACTGTTACTTCCATTATAATAAACCCCATAACTGTGAATATGGTCTATGAGTTCTGTGTCTCAATTGCAATGAATTATCGAACCCAGCAGAGAAGTAGAGAGTGCTGTAGGAGGGACGGTTGGTGTCAAAGTTGTTAAAGATGGCCAAGACAAGAGGCATGTCTGATCTCCGCGTTATAGGAATCAGCCTTGGGATCTTGGTTCTTTTTCCCCCTTGCAGGGTTGGAGAAGGTCACACACTGCCTCCAAGCCCTTCTTACAGATCTGTACAAGCCGAAGAATTCTAGGTCAAATGAACAGTAGTCTAACTCTAATTGCCAGAATAGAGAGTCACGGCTCCTCAATCAATTCCAAGACTTGAGTGAGTTTACAGACCCACAATCCCTTGAATGAAGGGGAAGCTGAACCATGCTACAAACCAGCCCTGCTGCCCACAGAAACCAGGATTCTATTTCAGTGTTAGGGGCCCCGCAGATAACTTGCTTCAAATCCATGTCAAACTCCGCAGACAATCTCTCCTCTGAACATCCCAGTCTTCTAGACCACAGGCGGTGCCCACACTCTGGGTTCTGTGAGCACATAGATCCAAGAGATTTTCTTTTATACAGTGATCAAAGAGGGCCCAGAGGCCACATCACACTCCCAACCCTACATGGCATCAATGACAATCTCTGAGAAAAACGAACAATAGCTGGAAGACATGTGGGGGTTTTCCAGTGCCAGAAGACAATGTGCTGACAGCAGCTCACTGTTACAAAACATAAAAAGCAACAACTGAGTTCTTGTTGCCTGGGAACCCCTAACATCATTACACAGATGTAACTCAGTACGACCCCTCAGTCCATTGTACCCTACGAGCTTATCAGAAAACTCTTCTTTGCATCTCCAGACAAAAGGAAGTAAGTGTGAGTTAGAATATTGTGATTTGTGGACTTGGGGCTGAGTGGCAGGTGAGGCCACTAAAGGGCCAGTTGTAGGTAAACACAGCTGCAGAGAAAAGAAGATAAAACTGTCCACATTTGGATTGAAGTGTTAGACGTGAGAACTGAGACACAACTTCTGACACCTTTTCCCTCTCCCAGTTTGACTGGGCTGCAGTCCTGCCTTGGGTTGGAACATCGATATCTGTATCTGATGCTGAGTTGAAGTTCTTATGGCTTACTGTACCCAGCCTTTCTTTTACAGAAATATGACTGCCACCCTGGGAGCTCACAATATCAAGAAAAAGGAAAACACGCAGCGGGTCATCTCTGTGCTTCAAGCCTTCCCTCACCCAGAGTTTAACAGAGTTTCAAATTTCAAGGACATCATGTTACTGAAGGTACCATCTTGCCTCCATTTGGGTGCACCTCCACAGGGTATTGGAGAGCCTCGGCTTATTCAGAGTCTCAGGCCCCTCCCCCTCCTCTATCCGACTGCTCTACTGGTCCCAGTACAATGAAAGGGAGTTGGGGGGGCTATCGGGACAGGGGAGAAACAGGTAACTGCCTCGCTGTCTCTGAGCCCTGCTGGCAAAGCAGGATGGGAACTACAATTTCTCACCTTCTCTGACCAACTAAACAAAAATCTCAACCGAAAACAGGTGTGCAGACCATGCCCTAAAGCGTAGCCAAGACTGGTTGAGGCCAGAGAGGGTGTGCTGCGTGGCAGGCTGGGGAATAACAGATAATAGCTGGTTGTCAGACACACTCCTGGAAGTAGACCTGGAAGTGCAGAACAAGCAACAGTACAAGCAAATATTCTAACACTATGACAACTCCACCCAGCTCTGTGTGGGGAACTTTCTGTGCACTAAGAATACAGGAATGATAAAGACATAGACATCTTTTCTGCTTTGCTTCAGAAACAAAGTGATTGTAAAGCCTCATAGTCAGGCATTTACTGGCCCCGAAGCCGTGGTAGAGCATGGTCCACCATGGTTGGGGGCATCCTGTTCTCAATACATCATATCTGGGAATCTCGCTCCAGCTCATCTCTTGTCCTTTCTCCACGGGAGAACAAGAAAATATCTTAGGAGTGGGCTGAGCTGGAGAGACGACTCAGCCAGTGTAGAGGCTCACTGTTCTGGGGCTTCCCAGAGGCATGGACTTTGCTTGTCCTTCTCACTAAGAGCCAAAGTGAATAATGACAATTTAGAACCCTACTCCTCTAAACACCCAGGCCTTGAGCAGGAGGACATAGGAACCAGTAAGAAAAAAAGAAAAAAAGACAGAAGGGGGAAGCTAGAGGGGTCTGGGTTGAGACTTTTCCCTTCTCTATCCACAGGGCGACTCTGGGGAACCCTAGGTGTGTAACAATCTGGCCCAGGGTATTGTCAGCTGTAGATATGAGAATAAACTTCCTAGGGTCTGCACAATAATCTCTAGATTTGTTCCCTGGATCCACATAATAATGAATAAATCCTAGTGTAGATAAGTGACTGGATCCTGGGTTCTGCGGCAAGGTCTACACCAGTGTGTGAGGGAGTGTCAGACACTTAATAAAGACCATCTCTTAGTGTGGAGGAGGCGCCTTCTGTGTCTTCCTTGAGCTTATTCACTATTCCCCTTCTGTTCCTCAGGCAGGTCTGACTGCAACTCCTCCACTTTCTTCTCTGCTCCTCTAGCTCAACAATTCGCAAACAGCCCACACAAACCAACAACTCACACTTGCGCACCGTCTTCATCCTGTCAGCATCTGTAAGGTCAAGTCTCTCTGTCTGATCCTATCAGGTGATATAATGTCTCCCTCAAAAAAACAATGAAACTTGTTATATGAGGACCTAAATGACGGCATTTCCTCCTTCCTAAACCCATTCCACCTCTATGCATCTGTCAGTTTGTCGTACTGTGGGAGCTTGCGTGTTGTTGTGATGTTGGAAGCTATACCACCGGAATTCAAACACCAGCAGGATCACCCACGGGAGAAAAGTTTCAGCTGACCTTCCAAACTTAGACAGACTAGCAAGAAGGATCCAGAGATCAACTTCTGAAAAGAATTAGCCTTTGAAAGCCTTATAAATAACAGTGGAACATTGTTTGATATAGTGCTAGAAGATGAGCTCCTCAGGTTGGAAAGCAATCAAAATACGACTGAGGAAGAGCTGCCTCCTCAAAGTAGAGTCAATCTTAATGACATGGATGGAGTCAAGCTTTCAAGACTTTCATTTGCTGATGTTGGAAGAGGCTGCCTAGGTCTGGCTCACTATTATTCCTCCCCATTGCTAACACCTGCATTGTCTCATGATCTTGCTTTTCCCTCCTGTTCCAATCTCTATAAAAAGTTTAAGATTAACTGATATTCCTCCCTGGAGGGTGGAAAACTAGTGATAATGATCTAGGAATGAAAAATCGAACAAAGCACCAATCTTGAGACAAGAAAACCAGGATGTCACCAGATAACCCCCCAAGAAAAGATTAGCTTATCTAGGACGTGACCACCTCAAGGGGGAACTAACAAAACTTCTAAGACCCATAATCCTGTCCCTATAAAGACTTCGGCTAATCTCTAGTGGGGGAGATGGGTTTTTGAAGCAATTTATTCCCCTCTGTCGCCTATATATCGATATATAATAAAACTCTTGCCGCTCACCTCATCCCTGTCTCAGAATTGTCTATTGCGGCAGGCGGCTCCAATCCACATTATTGTGGCAACAATGTGACAGGACTCAAAATGAGAAGAAACAGCTGCAAACATCCATTAATAATCAGGACATGAAACGTACCAAGTATGAATCTAGGAAAACTGGAAATCATCAGAAACGAATTGGAACACATAAACATCAATATCCTAGATAGCAGTGAGCTGAAATACTATCTGGTATTGGCCATTTTGAATTGGACAATTATATGGTCTACTGTGCCAGAAATGACAACTTGAAGTGGAATGGCATTGCATTCATTGTCAAAAAGAACATTTCAAGATCTATCCTGAAGTTCAACACTGTCAGTGATAAGATAATATCCATATACCTACAAGAAAGACCAGTTGGGAGTTAATACGACTATTATTCAAACGTATGTTCCAACCAGCAAGGCTAAAGATGAAGAAATTGAAGATTTTCACCAACTTCTGCAGTCTGAAATTGATCAAACAGGCAATCAAGATGGATTGATAATTACTGGTGATTGGAATGAGAAAGTTGGAAACAAAGAAGAGAGATCGGTAGTTGGATAATATGGCCTTGGTGATAGAAATGACACCGGATTTCACATGATAGAATTTTGCAAGACCTAGGGCTTCTTCATTGCAAATACCTTCTTTTAACAACATAAACGGAGACTATACATGTGGATCTCACCAGATGGACTACACAGGAATTAAATCAACTACATCTGTGGAAAGAGATGATGGAAAAGCTCAGTATCATCAGTCAGAACAAGACAAGGGGCTGACCGTGGAACAGACCACCAGTTGCTCGTATGCAAGTTCAGGTTGAAACTGAAGAAAATTAGAACAAGTCCATGAGAGCCAAAGTACGAACTTGAGTATATCCCACTTGAATTTAGAGACCATTTCAAGAATAGATTTGAAGCGTTGAACATTAATGACCAAAAACCAGACGAGTTGTGGAATGACATCAAGGACATCATACAAGAAGAAAGCAAGAGGTCATTAAAAAGGCAAGAAAGAAAGAAAACACCAAAATGGATGTCAGATGTGACTCTGAAACTTACTCTTGAGAAATGTCGAGTAGCTAAAGCAAACATAAGAAATGATGAAGTAAAAGAACTGAACAGAAGATTTCAAAGGGCAGCTCGAGATGACAGAGAAAAGTATTATGACATATGCAAAGACCTGGAGATAGAAACCAAAAGGGAAGAACATGCTCGGCATTTCTCAAGCTGAAAGAACTGAAGAAACAATTCAAGCCTCAAGTTGCAAAACTGAATGATTCTATGGGGAAAGTATTAAACGATGCAGGAAGCATCAAAAGAAGATGGAAGGAGTACACAGAGTCACTATACCAAAAAGAATTCGTTGACTTTCAACCATTTCAAGGGTTAGCATATGATCATCAATCAATGGTACTGAAGGAAGAACTCCAAACTGCACTGAAGACATTGGCAGAAGCTCCGGGAATTGACGAAACATCCTTTGAGATATTTCAACAAAGGGATGCAGTGCAGGAAGTGCTCACTTGTCTATGCCAAGAAATTTGGAAGACAGCTACCTGGCCAACCGACTGGAAGAGATCCATAGTTATACCTATTCCCAAGAAAGATGATCCTACTTAATATGAAAATTATTGAACAATATCATCAATATTACATACTACCAAAATTTTGCTGAAGATCATTCAAAAGTGGTCGCAGCAGTCTATCAACAAGGAACTGCCAGAAATTGAAGCCAAATTCAGAAGAGGATGTGGAATCAGGGATATTATACTTGAAGTGACATGGATCCTAGCTGAAAGCAGAGAATACCAGAAAGATGCTTACCTGTGTTTTATTGATTATGTAAAGGCATTCGACTGTGTGGATCATAACAAATTATGGATAACTTTGTGAAGAATGGGAAGTCCAGTACACTTAATTGTACTCATGAGGAACCCCTACATAGATCAAGAAGCAGTCGTTCGAACAGATACTGTATGGTTTAAAGTTAGGAAAGGTGTGCATCAGGGTTGTATCCTTTCATCATACCTATTCAATCTGTGTGCTGAGCAAATAATCCAAGAAGCTGGATTATATGAAGAAGAAAGGGGCATCAGGATTGGAGGAAGACTCATTAACAACCTGCGTTATGCAGATGACACAACTTTGCTCGTTGAAAGCGAAGAGAACTTGAAGCAGTTACTGATGAAAAATCAAAGAACACAGCCTTCAGTTTGGATTACACCTCAACATAAAAGAAAAAAAAATCCTCACAACTGGACTTATAAATGGCATCATGATAAACAGAGAAAAGATGGAAGTTGTCAAGGATTTCATTCTACTCATATCCACAATCAACACCCATGGAAGCAGCAGTCAAGAAATCAAAAGATGCATTGCATTGGGCAAATCTTCTGCAAAAGACCTCTTTAAAGTGTTGAAAAGCAAAGATGTCACCTTGAAGACTAAGATGAGTCTGACTCAAGTCATGGTGTTTTCAATGGCCTCATATACATTCAAAAGCTAACAATGGATAAGGAAGTCCAAAGAAGAATTGAAGCCTTTGAACTGTGGTGTTGGCGAAGAATATTGAATATGCCATGGACTGCCAAAAGAAGGTACAAATCTGTATTGAAAGAATGCTCCTTAGAAACAGGGATGGAGAGATTAAGTCTCACATACTTTGGACATGTGATCAGGAGGGATCTGTCCCTGGAGAAGGGCATCATGCTTGATAAAGTGGAGGGTCAGTGAAAAAGAGGAAGGCCATCAACGAGATGGATTGACACAGTGGCTGCAAGAATGGGCTCAAGCTTAACAAAGATTGTGAAGATGGTGCAGGATGGGGCATTGTTTCGTTCTGTTTTACATAGGGTCGCTACAAATTGTAACCAACTGGATGGCATCTAACAACAACAACAAACCCATTCCAGCACAACAGAACAGAGGAGGGAGAGAAAAGCAACTGAGCCTCCAACCATCACAATAGTTCCCTGGCATGATCCTCATCAGGACCGCATCTCTATGAGGCTCCATCCTGGCCTCCCTCTGTCCGTGGCTCAAAAGGGTCTCTCCTCAGTGCTGCTGTCTGAGTTGGTCCCTGCCTGATAGTCCCTCATCCTGTCAGAGAGGGCTCAGAAAATCAGACTGTGTCCACCAGAGCAGAGCTTGGGGCAAAGTGACAAAAAAGCAAGGTCCACATAACTGTATACATGCCCCCCCACTTTGGCAGTCTTGCTGAACCTTTTTCATGTAGCCCAGCACACACTTTCTTAGGTAGGATCAGAGTCAAACAGCCCGCACTCACATAGCAGCTACATTCCCTCAGCCTGTCCCGTTTGGTCACACCAGGCTGACTGGTTTCTCGATTATATCCCATGTCTGGCCATCTGGTCATTAGCGTCTATGTGCTTGAGATGTTTACTTCCTTCAGCAGGACTGGAATTTTCTCCTCCACCCTTAAGTAAATATGCATCAACTGCCTAAGTGACAGGCCTTGTGATACAGCAGTAGAAACTACAAATGAGGTGTTCCCCCATTGACTGCAGACCTACTCTTTTGTCTGAATCCCAAGGTCCCTATGAAGGTACTATTTCCTCATCTGTCCTTAGGCACTGTCTGTCCTCAGGCAGATGTCCAGACTACACAGGATTAGGAAATTTTCTCTCTAGGGTGCAGAGAGGTCAAGTTTCTGGTGCAGGCAGGGAAAGTCTCTCTCCTGCCAAGAGATGGCCTTTCTGGCATAACATGGAGGGCAGCAGAGGGCAATGTTGGTATTGGCTGCAGAAAAACTTTCTGCTGATGGGAGCTCAGTGTTGAAGAGTGAGGAGCAGCAGCCGACTCCATACTCTGGACACCACCAGGGCCGTGTGCTCTCTTAAGGCCTGCAGTTCAGCGGCTCCCTATGCTCCCAGTCACCTAAGGCTCAGAGCAGCTTATGGAGCATTATCCTATAGCAGGGATTGGTGGCACTAAGAGCTGGACCTAGAATAGGACTGTGAGCATCTGTCCTTTCCCAAGAGGACAGTAGGACAACACCGACCTTAGATCAGGACGGAGACCTTGAAGCAATGGGATCAGAATGCAAACTGCCTTGGGATAGCCAGTCTCCACAGACACTGCAGTTCCGACCCACTTAAGCTGCCCCAAGCAGCAGGCATAGAGCATCCTGAAGATCAAAACACCAGCATCATCCACCCTCACTCCATATTATCCCACATCTTTAGCACTTGTTCACTCTGCCCTCCCCAGGGCAATGTGCTGTCTACCCTTCTGTAGTAAGTGAACATTAGAACTAACTCTGGAAATATGTTATTCCACACTGCAGACAGGTCAGATAGTTGAAAACCTCCCAATGTCATTCCCTAAGACAGGAGACACTAACTTTTTGTTAATACAAGACAAGGCAAAGATAGACAATAATAAAAACATAGTAATGTAAAATATAATTATACACATGTATTTTATGAGTCCTAACATAATTTTTTTTTAATTTTATTTATTTATTTATATTGTATTTTAGATGAAGGTTTACAGAACAAACTAGTTTCTCTTTAAACAGTTAGCACACTTATTGTTTTATGACATTGGTTAACAACCTCACGACATGTCAACGCTCTCCCTTCTCGACCTTGGGTTCTCTATTACCAGCTTTCCTGTCCCCTCCTGGCTTCTAGTCCTTGTCTCTGGACTGTTGTGCCCCATTAGCCTTGTTTTGTTTTATGGGGCTGTTTAATCTTTAGCTGAAGGTTGAACCTCAGGAGTGACTTCATTACTGAGCTAAAAGGGTGTCCAAGGGCCATACTCTTGGGTTTCTCCAGTGTCTGTCAGGCCAGTATGTCTGGTCTTTTTTTGTGAGCTAGAATTTTGTTCTACATTTTTCTCCAGCTCTGCCTATTGTGATCTCTGTGATCTCTGTCAGAGCAGTCAGTGGTGGTAGGTGGGCACCATCTAGTTGTACTGGACTCAGTCTGGTGGAGGTCGTGGTAGTTGTGGTCCATTAGTCCTTTGGACTAGTCTTTTCCTTGTATCTTGTTTTCTTCATTCTCCCTTGCTCCCAAAGGGATGAGACCAGTGGAGTATCTTAGATGGCTGCTCACAGGCTTTTAAGACCCCAGAGGCTACTCACCAAGGCAGAATGTAGAACTTTGTCTTTATAAACTATGTTATGCCAGTTGAGCTAAACTAACATAAAATTTTTAATATATGGTTCTTTTTAAATTTTATATTCTTCTACATTATTTAATGATATTTTATATGACATCATTTTTTAAACAAATAAAAACAGGGTTAATTAACAGTGGCAATTTGTAGTAAGGGAGGATGATGAGACATTGTCTCAAGTAATCTGGACATGTTATCGGGAGGGACTAATCCCTTGAGAAGGATGTCATGCTTGGTAAAGTTGTGGGTCAGTGAAAAAGAGGAAGACTGTCAACTAGATGAATTGACACAGAGGTTGCAACAGTGGGCTCAAACATAGCAATGATTGTGAGGGTGGTACAAGACCAGGAAATGTTTCATTCATTCTGTTGTACATGGGGTTGCTACGTGTCAAAATCAGCTTGAAAGCACCTAACAATAACAAGGGTAGGAAAAATTAAATAATTAATATATGTGGGAATCATAACAATATTTTATAACATATTATATAATACATAACTATATACTTGTATGTGATGGGTCCTAACATAAAATTTTTAAAATACATGTTCAGTTTAATTTTTTATAGTCTTCTGTATTATTTAATGATCTTTTACATGATGCCATTATTTAAACAACTGAATAACTGTATTATTTAACAGTGACAATTAGTATTAACCAAGGATAGGAAAAATTAAACAATATGTGTGAGAAGTATAAAATTATTTTATAATATTTCATTCTGTCTTCCAATATTACAATTCATTTTAGTACTTTTAAAATCTTTTATTAGTTATTTACATTGTTATGAGATTTTTTTTGTTCTCTTAATATACAAAGAAAAACTGTATAGTCTTACTGAAACATTAGTCTTTTAAAAGTAATTCTAATTAATTAGGCAATAGACAAGTGGTATCTTGGGTGAAGGGTGAGACAGTACACAATACAGGGGAAACTAACACAACCTGTACAAGAAAAGGTCATGGAGGCCCCATGGACACATCCAAACTCCCCGAGGGACTGAGTTGCTGGACGGAGGGCTCTGGGGACCATGGTCTCAGGGAACATCTAGCTCAATTGGCATGGCACTACTTATAAAGATAATGCTCTACATTCTACCTTGGTGAGTAGTGTCTGGGGTCTTAAAAGCCTGTGAGCGGCCATCTAAGATACTCCACTGGTCTCATCTCTTCGGGAGCAAGGGAGAATGAAGAGAACAGGATACAACGAAAAAATTAGTCCAAAGGACTAATTGTCCACAGCTACCAAGACCTCCACCGGACTGAGTCCAGTACAGCTAGATGGTGCCCGGCTACCACCGCTGACTGCTCTGACCAGGATCACAACAGAGGGTTCTGGACAGAGCTGGAGAAGGATGTAGAGCATAATTCTAACTCACAAAAAAAAAAAAAAAGGCCAGATTTACTGGCCTAAAGGAGACTGGAGAAACCCCGAGAGTATGGCCCCCAGACACCCTTTTAGCTCAGTGGTGAAGTTACCTTCGAGGTTCACTGTTCAGCCTGCGAGTGGACAGCCCAGTAAAACCATGAGAGTAACGAGGTACAGGAGTCCAGTGACAAGGCCCAGAAGGCAGAAGGGGAGTAGGAAGCTGATGATAGGGAACACAAAGTAGAGTAAGGATATTGTTGATGTGTTGTGAGATTGTTAACCATTGTTATAGGGCAACATTTGTAGTAACTGTTAAATGGGAGACTATTTTGTCCTGTAAGCCTTCATCTTAAGTGAGAATAACAGCACAATTAGAAGAGCGTAGTCAAAGTCACTTAAATGTGTATGTAAAAAAAATTTTTGAAATGGTGTATCTTTGGCTATGTGTATTTTTACCAAAAAAAAAAAAAAAAAAAGTTGACAATTTAGAGGGTTAAAATGTTGTGGGGTTGTTAACCAGTGTCATAAAACAGCATGTGTGTTACTGTTACATGAGAAACTATCTGTTCTGTAAGCCTTCACCTGAAGTACAATAAAATATTAAAAAAAAAGTAATTCTAAATAAAATAGGATTATTATTATTAAAAATAACATCATTTTTTATCTTTGATATAATAGAATATTTTGACTCTTTCTGTTTTCTTTCCCAATAACACTTTACTGAAAAACTTGCCACATTTGAACATCTTTCATTTCTTTTAGGTAGTACCAAAATGGACTATAGTCAAACATAATTCTCACTTTGACTTACAGGTCTGTTCTTAAGCCCACATTACACAGATGTCTGACATCTGCAAGCTAAACTTCCACTCAGTAAAAATGTCTGATCATGCAATACTTAGGATTTAATCTATTAGAAACAACAGGTTTTTTTATAGTAGGAAGTATGTTTCCACTCTCTACGAATACCCGTCCACTTGGTGTGTATAGCACTGCTTTGGTAGACCAGCTGTTTGTCGTCGGTACTTCTGCATTTGTAAATTTATTACGCAGATGCTCCTCATCAATTATACTCAATATGTCTAAACATATATGAAAAAGAGCATGGTATGAATGGAAGAGGCTGCATAAGTCCAGCTCATTATTACTCCCCATTGCTAACCCCTGGATGTCATCACAAGTTAAACATTTCTACCTCAGGGAAAATGGCATTAAAGCACAGGAATATTTGAACGTTATTACAAAGATATCACAGCTTTACTAAAAAAATAAGACAGCTCTGTTTATCTTGGCTGCCATCTTCTGGTAATATGTTTTTGTACTCTGAAGAAGTTTTACCTTCCGTCATGAGTCGTTTTTTTTTCTGTATGAGTTTTTGTTGCAAGTTACACATGACATCAAACAACTGGCTTGCCATCAGTTCATTCTTTTTTAGGTTCTTAATAGCCTCTTCAAAGATCATCGGTTTGGAGAAACAACATACAAATTTCTGTATGTTTTTACTGTAACCCTTTTTTATATTCTCACTCTCAATGTACTTAAGAATATCCTTTAAGTCAAACATTTTGTAAAGATGATTTTATGGCAGGCCAACACTTTAACATCTTTACTACAGCCAGAAACAATGATAGCCATCTTACAGGCTTATGTTTATTCTTCTCATTTCTGTACACCAAAAATCTCAGTAAGTGCTTCTACACGTTTGGAGGAAACTGAAAAGTGACCAAAAGCTTCGATTATGAAAGTTTTGATATCACAGGTAAGAAATCACACCCATTTTTAACCATGTTGTGTACAAGATGTGGGGGATATTGAACAAGTAAGATCTTTAAGTTTGCTTAGGTAAGAAATGTATAGACTCAAGGCATTTGCAAAATTTGCATTTGTACCATTGGCCAAATATGCAGATAGATAACCAAAGACATTTAGCGTTTGGACAAGATAACAACAATGTTTTATGTTTCTGCAGTTTTGTTAAAAATTTTGAGAGAAATCAAGAATATATTTTAAAATCACAGATAATCCTAGGGGGAGAGAAGAGGGAAACGTTCAAGCTCCCAACCCCAAAACTGCCCATCTGTTTTAAATATTGGGGATGGGTAAAATTTTTTTGAAGAGTAACCCAAGAAAACTAATAAATTTTTTGGTACCAAAAGTAGGATGCTACTGTTACAATACCTAAAATATGGAAGTTGTTTTAGAATTGGCTCATGGGTAGATGCTGGAAGAATTTTGAAGCACATGGTAATGAAAGCCTGGATTGTCTTGTAGAGACTGTTGGTAGAATTATGAATATTAAAGGTAATTCTTGTGAGGGCTCAGAATGAAGGGAGAAGAGCTGTAGAGAAAGTTCCTATTACTGTGAACAGAATTTTGCAAGAAAAGTGGAAGATAAATATGCATCTGGTAAGGTCTTAAAAGGAAATGATGAATCTGTTATTGGACACTGGAGGAAAGGCAATCCTTCTTTATAACTGATGAAGTACTTGACTGTATTGTGTTAGAAGGTTGTGTGGAAAGTAAAATATGTAAGTGATAAAATTGGATATTTAGCTCAGGAACTTCCAAGAAAATTTTGAAGGCCTGGCCTGGTTTCTCCTTGCTGCTTATAGTACAGTGCAAAAAGAAAGAGATAAATTGAGAAATGAAATGTGCAAAAAGGAATCAGAACTTGAAGATTTGGAAAATTCTTCCAGAACACTTAATTGTGCTTATGTGAAACCTGTACATAGACTGAGAGGCAGTAGTCCAAATAGAAGAAGAGGATATGTGAGGTTTAAAATTGGAAAAGTTGTACAGCAGGGTTGTATCCTTTCACCACACTTATTCAATCTGTATGCTGAGTAAATACTCTGAGAAGCTAGAGTATATGAAAAAGAGCATGGTATGAATGGAAGAGGCTGCATAAGTCCAGCTCATTATTACTCCCCATTGCTAACCCCTGCATTGTCTCATGATCTTTTTTTTTCCCCTCCAGTTCCAATCTCTATAAAAAGTTTAAGATCAACCAATGTTCCTCCTTGGAGGGTGGAAAAACAAAGTGATAATGATCTAAGAATGAAAAACCAAACAAAGAACCTGTCTTGTAACAAGAAAACCAGGATTGTGCCAGATAACCCTCAAGAATACCAGTAAAGTTTAACTCATCTGGGACATGACCACTGTGACCACCTCAAGGAGGAGCTAACATTCCACAAACTTCTAAGTCTCATAATCTTGTCCCTCTAAAGCCTTCTGCCAGTCTCCAGTTAGGGGAAATGGGTTTTTGGAGGAATCTATCCCCCTCTGTGTCCTATGTATAGATATATAATAAAACTCTTGATGCTCACCACACCCCTGTCTCAGAATTGGCTATTGTGGCAGGCAGCTCCAATCTGCACTATTGCAATAACAAATTTGGTGGCCTGTATAGGGAGATCTAGCCACTTGAGATGTGACAGCCCCAGGGAAGGGCCTGGGGCTGATCAACAGCTCTCCTGACAGGCAGCTGTGAGAGGTTTCTTTTGCCTCCGGGGAGACTATCGGCCAGACCTGGGTCTGCCACAGCACCACTCGTTACCAACCGCACCAGAAGAGGTGGGTGAAAGAAAGCAAGACCTACACAGGAGGGATCTCAAAGTGATTCTGCAACTTTTCTCCCTGTCACACTCACGGCTGGGGCTGATAGGGCAGGCCCGAGGTTTCCAGAGCGGGACCTGAGCCTTTGGTTTCTGAGGCGGGTGGCACCTCAAATGACTGATCCTGTGAGCAGAATCACAAAAAGGGACTTACATTGAGTCTGGAGTCTTGGTTTTAGGGTGTGTGAGTGCTCCTGGGATTTTCTGCGAGGTTGAGGTTGCTAAAATCACCTCAATCACTCTTTGAGGGATTTGTTTGTCTGTAATGTGTAGTGCATGATTCCCTCAGAGAGTGAGAGGTTGAGATGAAATCAAACTTGGTGTTTGTTTACTGTTATTTATGTGTACTTGTTACTGTGAAGTCCCAGTGTTCTTGTGTCATCATTGTGTTAACACTTACCACTATAAAACCTGTCACCAAATTTTGGTTTCATCTGTCCACTTGTTTTTTAGTTCTGAGAAAAACGTCTCTAAGGAAGTTGGGGGCCCAGAATATGAATTCAGGGAATTCTGACCAAATTTAGCATAATTAGAAAGGAGGTGGATTTTCAGATAGACCGTATAATAAATCACCATTGTGCTCAGAAAAGAGGGACTCACCCATTAGTAGAAAAAGTGCAGTCAAGAAAAACACTCATTATGGGAGGAGTCCCACCTATCCCAGCCAAATCTCCTCTAGGCTGCATTCTAGCAAACTGGAAAAGGTACAGAATAGCTATGAGCCTATGACAAGGAAGAAAAATGATATGCTTATGTAACAATGTATGGCCCCAGTGCCAGCTGGGGGACCAAGAACATTGACTCCAATATGGGTCTCTGGCTTACAGCACAATTTTACATCTTGACTTGTTTCATAGATAGAAGGGGAAAAAAATAGGACAAAGTTCCCTATATTCAAGCTTTCATGTCTCTCTATCAAAGTTTGAATCCCTCTAACCAAGTTCTTTTCCAGGGAAAGCTGAAGGCAAAAGTGCTTCCCAAATCCTCACAAGAGGATCCCCTCTTGGAAGGACCAGCTCCAACAACTGCTTTTGCTCCCCCTCCCCCATGAAGGAAAGGTAGAAGCAGACAGGTACGGTGGAGGAATGACAGCAGAATCCCCCACCGGAAGGGCTGAGCCTGATTCCAGTTCAGCTAGCTTGGGAGAAACCAATGAAGGAAGGGAATTGGGAAGTAAGAGTCTGACTTCATCGGGTATGGTCTCCCCACCCCACACCCATCAGGGTACTGTTTTCAGTGAGGGCACTGTTGGGGTTCCGGGAAGGCAATTTCCCTTAAGAGAGATCCCAGCTGGAATGGATGCTGAGGGATGGCCTTGAGGAACAATGCTAGTACACACTAGATTCTCTACTTCTGATTTGTATAATTGGAATAATCATACCCCCCCCCCCCGATACTGGAGTGACCCGAATAGAATGATAGAATTATTCCTTTCCATCTTCTCTACTCACCACCCTACTTAGGCAGACATACCGGCCCTTTTAACTACTTTATTGACTTCAGAGGAGCACCACTTCGTGTTAGAACAGGCTCAAAAACTAGGGGCTCAAATCACTTTTAAACCATCCCAAACACTGGTACAGATCCTGCCTGAAAAAGCATGTGCCTTGCAAGCAGCACTGTTACAAAGAAGAAAACAGTGACACCTAGTGGCATTTTTTCTCATATTCAAAAGAAGGTGAATCCGGAGATCTGGGCATCAGAAAGGCCTGGATGAGCTAAGTCAGCTGCGCCAGTTAAAATAACCTTGAAACCCTGAGCACCTATTATAAATCAAAGGAAATGTCTCCTCCGTAAAAAAGCCTTAGAAGGAATTACACCATTGGTGTACCGATATAGAGAAATTGGACTTTTAAAATTTTGCCAGTCTCCATATAACACCCCTATCATACTGGTGTTGAAACCAGTGATAAGGGAATATCGGTTTGTCCAAGACCTAAGGAAAATCAACCAACTAGTAGAGGATATTCATCTGGTTGTGCCAAACCCATATACCCTCTTGGCTACTACAATGTGCTTGATTTTCAGTGTTGGATTTGAAAGATGCCTTCTTTTGCATTCCTCTACACCCCTCTACATGCCTTTGAATGGACTAATATTAAGACAGGGAATTACTGTGGGGGCAGTAACTCAAACCTTGGGACCAGCCAGGCTGTCAGCAGCCTATTTTTCCAAACGATTGGACAACATGGCCTGGAGATGGCCCCCCATCTTTGAGCTGTGGCTTCGACATGCGATCTATTGCAAGAAGCTGAAAAATTCACCCTTAGACAAAAGGTAAAAATCAAGACACCAACTACTGTTCTACCCCTCTTAGAACAAAAGGGGTGTTTTGGCTCAAGGCAGAAAGAATGGGAAGATATCAGGTGATCCTGCTAGATAACCCAAACGTAACCTTGAAGGCCATCTCTTCCCTTAACACCCTACTGCCCATCTTGGAAGATGCTCCTATGCGTGATTGATGGCGATAACTGAAGAAGTTTATTCTAGCAGACCAGATCTCTTGGATATCCCTCTGAATGACCCAGGAATAGGAATATATACAGATGGCAGTAGTTTTCTATATGAAGGACGTCGCAAGGCAGGATATGCAGTGGTTACATGAACTGAGGTCTTAGAAGCAGCTTCATTCACTTCCTGCTGTCACTTTGGCTCAAAAGGCAGAATTCATAGCCCTTAGGTGAGCCCTCCGACTAGGAGGAGGAAGATGCATAACTGTGTATATTGACAGTAAATATGCCCATCTGGTCCTTCACTCACACAGTGCCTTGTGGAAAGAGAGGGGACTCCTGACATCTGCCAACAAAGAAATAAAACATGTACCAGAAATCTTGGAACTCCTGAGGACAGTTAATGATCTCCTTCAGGTGGCAGTAGTATGTTGTCCCGGACATCAAAAGGGACAATCTCCCGAGGCAATAGGGAACTGAAAAGTGATGCAGAAGCAAAGACGGCTGTAATGCGAGGAGATGGGATGGGAACAGAGATGGCCTTGATCCCTCTTCTGGATCCTTCTGACTTTCCCACACCCATCTACACCACCTAGGACCTAGATAGGGCAAAAGAATGGGGCTATCACCTTACCTCTCATTCTAAATGGCTGATGAACATTGAAGGCAAAGTACTGTTACCAGAGGCCCAAGTATATGGTATAGTATCAGCTCTACATGAAAGGACTCAGTACAGGAGAGATGCTAGTCTCGAATGGATCCAACAGGTGGTCACCTAGCCAAATCTACCAAAAACTATCCAGGATGTTACAAAGAAGTGTACATATGTGCAAGAAACAACCTGAAGACTGTGCCCCACCCAGTGGAACCGGGAGTCCAACACTGGGGAACAAACATGGGAAAAGACTGGTAATTGGATTTCACAGCGATGCCCCAGACACCCAGAAATTTCAGGCATCTTCTGGTTTTCATGGACACCTACTCAGGATGGGTAGTGGCTTTCCCTTGTCAAACTGAACAAGCCTGAGAAGTGACCAAGGCATTACTCAAAGGAATCATACCTCTTTTAGCTCTACCAATCTCAGTCCAAAGTGATAATGGGGGAGCTTTTATGGCAACAATTACACAAGAAGTCAGTAAGGCTTTAGATATAGATTGGAAGTTACACTCAGCTTGGAGACCGCAATCAACTGGAAAAACTGAAAAGATGAATCATACTTTGAAAAAGACCTTGGCAAAACTTTGCCAAGAGACAAACTCCACTTGGATATAAGTTTTGTTCATTGCCCTGCTCAGAATCTGGGTAGCCCCTCAAAGCAGGCTCAAGTTAAGCCCTTATGAATTAATATATGGGAGAAAATGTTGATTTTCCCCACCTCGGTAATGACTGAATTGGAGAAAAGAGACTGGGTCTGTTCTTTGGGAGCTGTCATAAACACTGTTAATCAATATGCTTCTTCCCACCTGTCTTTTCCTTCTGACATTCCCCTTCATAGATTCCAGCCAGGAGATCAAGTCCTGTTGAAAACATGGAGAAACCAGCACCTCAAAGAGCAGCTTGCACCTAAATGGGAAGGACCTCTAGAAGTTCTCCTGACCACCCACTCATCTTTGAAATTAGCAGGATTAGCCACGTGGGTGCATCATTTGAGGGTAAAAGTGGCTCCACCTGAAGAAGGAGAAGTCAAAGAACCACCATATTCCTACACTCCAATTCTGGATCTGAAATACAAGTTCAAGAAACTCACAGAATAATGATTCTAACCCTGTCTTTTGTTTTACTTCTCCAGGAAGTGTGGATGGGAAAAATTCTGGCGGTCCTACAAGCCAGGGAAACTCTAACTCTACAGGTCAGAGACACTTTAACTTTCCCCTGTGTAGAGTCATCCTTAACTCCAGTAGGTTCAGTTAAGTGGGTCATGGAAGAGCTCAAAAAAGGAACCTTAAAAAGAGTAATTGTTCTAGTTTCTTTTTGTGTTCCCTGTTTTATGAGTTTTTATGAGTAAGGGTTTTTGGAGGAATCTATTCCCCTCTGTCTCCTATATATTGATATATAATAAAACTCTTGCTGCTCATTTCACCCTTGTCTCAGAATTGACTATTGTGGCAGGAGGCTCCAATCTGTGCTATTGTGGTAACACGGGAATTAGAGGAAAACTCATCAACAACCTTCAATAAACAGATGACACAAACTTGCTTGCTGAAAATGAAGACAACATGAAGCACTTACGGATGAAGATCAAAGACTACAGGCTTCAGTATTGATTACACCTCAACATAAAGAAAACAAAAATCCTCACAAATTGACCAATAAGCAACATCATGAAAAATGGAGAAAATATTGAAGTTGTTAAGGATTTCATTTCACTTGGATCTACAATCAATGTCCATGGAAGCAGCAGTCAAGAAATCAAATGATGTATAACATTGGACAAATCTGTTTCAAAAGACCCTTTTCAAATCTTAAAAAGTGAAAATGTCACTTTGATGACTAAGGTACACATGACCCAGGCTATGGTATTTTCAATCACCTCATATGTATACAAAAGCTGGACAATGGAAAGTAAGACCAAAGAATTAATCCATTTGAATTATGGTATTGGTGAAGAATGTCAAATATTCTATGGGCTTCCAGAAAAATGAACAAATCTGTCTCGGAGGAAGTATAGCCAAAATGCTTCTTAGAAGCAAGGATGGTGAGACTTCGTTTTGCTTTATTTGGACACTTTATCAGGAGAGACAAATCCCTGGAGAAGGACGACATGCATGATAAAGTAGACAGTGAGAGAAGATGAGGGAGACCTTCAATGAGACGAATTGACACAGTGGCTGTAACAATAGGCTCAAACATACCTACTATTTTGAGGATGTCGCAAGACCTGACAAAATATACATAGGGTTACAATGCGTTGGAGTTGACTTGACAGCAACTAACAATAACATCATCATTATTGTAAAACTTGAGCAAAAGGTCTCCGGAAAGAACAACATGGGTGTGCTACATAGTGATTTGTTAAAGAGATAAGGCAAAATTTATTTATGGCTTTATGGATACAATCAGCCATCTCATTAGAAACACCAGCATCTTAGACTGAAAGGGACAGAAAAAGTCACATTGAAGAAAAGCTATCCAATTTCTGGGATTCTACAGGAATGAAACACTGAAACTGCTTGACTGTGAACACCTGTTGTTCAAGAAAAGAAAGGATAGGCAGACTTCCGCTCAACATGGCTCTATAGACAGAAACACCATGCTGTCCCTCCACAGCAAAGATCAAAAAATTAAGTCAAGCAGAGACACAAATCAATCCTGAAACCATAAGCATCAAATGAAGAGATAAAGAACCCAGCCAAGCACCGAATGGAATGAGAAACTTACCGAGAACAGAGAGCAAGGAGAGATACATGCAGAGGTCCCCCATCTGCTGACACAGCACGTATTCGCCATCTTGGAATCTCATTAGAGATGGGTAAACGGGGTATGAGAAAGCTGCTTCACGGAGCTTCCAGCAGGAGACAGAACAACCAGTAACCAGTGATATATGCTTTCCCACACCCCCACCCTTCTTCACTCCCACTTGGCCTCCTCTGCTTCCTGCAGCCACAGTCTCTTAGCCAGGAAACACCAGCTTCACCCCAGAGCCACTTGGATTCCACCTACCTGCACTGGCTGGCTCCCTGAGTGTCATTTTTTGGCAGCTGGTTTTGCTTTTTTCCACTTCTTTAGATTTCATCCTTACCTCTCACCACCTCCCCCTCTTTTCTGTCAAATACCTGGCTCCGTGTGCCATCTTTGCTTCTTCCTGAAAAGCTGCAAAACATGGCTCAACTGTGAAACTGCTTCCAGGCCCGTGCTTCCATGCTGGTGGGCCCCCCAGGGCATTTTTGTTTGCTTGTTTGTTCTGTTTTGATTTGTTTGTTTGTTTTCTTTTTCTTCTCTTGGCTTGAGAGCCACTTCTAGCCAGACAGTACTGTGCGGCTTGGGAGCTACTTCCTTACTCTGCGTACATGCACAGTGGCATGCCTGGGGGCATTTATTTTCTCTTTTTTTTGGGGGGGGTTGTTTTTTTATTTTCTTTTTTTTTTTTTTTTTTTTTTTT
>NW_004443979.1:18603089-18606340 GCF_000243295.1 Trichechus manatus latirostris
TTTTTCTTTTTTTGTCTTTCTTCTTTTCTCAGTGTCTCAACTGTCTATACTTACCTTCTCTTCCTGTCTCCTGAATACCTGGCACTGTGTGACACATCTACTCCTTCTAGCCAGGCTATACTACACAGTCTGGGATCAACTTCCCCAATCCTCCCAGCTGCACTGATAGGATCTCTGGGGGCTCTTTTCTTTTCTAATTTTTATTTATTCATTTTTTTCTTTTATCCTCTTCCTCTTTTTTCCTTTTTGTTTGTCTCCATTTCTCAGTCTTTCATCTCTCCACTCCAGTAGCAAGCTGTCTTAGCCTTCTTTTTTGTTTGTTTCTCTGTGTGTATGTTTTTGGCTCTTGTTCTTCTCTCCTCCTTCTCCACTATCCCATACCTATCTTAGCTCCACGCATCACAATCTCCCCCCTCCTTCCTGCCTACCTGCACCATGTGCTGAACATCACACCCCCATTCAGCACAGACACAGTTTACCAGAACTACACTGCACTGATTCCCAGCCCGCCTCTCAGCCTTAGTACATGCCACAGACAACCCATTCCAGTAACTCCCCTTCAGCTGGACCTGCCCTGCTGTACCATACCTGAGTAACTGACCCTGCACATTGGAGAAGGAGGAGAAGAGTATCATGCCTATAGATGAGGAAACAACAAAGAACGCACAGCCCGCCTGCTCAGACATAACCAAATAAAACAAAAAAGCAGGACAAAACAAACAAATCTACAATCAATAAAAGAAGAAAATAACTACTGAATTCCCTGAAGACTGCAGACAATAACAAAACATATACAAAAACAGGACAGTATGGTTCCAGTAGGCAACCAAAATAAAACACCAGATGAATTTCCAGTAGAAGAAAAGGCACTAGAACTACCTGCTAGGGAATTCAAACCAATAATATTCAGAGCTATCCAAGAGTTGAAGCAAAAAGCAGACAAAAATGAGGAAAAAATAGACAAATTCATGGAAAAGGCAGACAAATTCATGGAACATACAGACAAAGAAATGGAAGAATTCAAGAAAATAATACAGGAAAGAAATGCTAAAATAAATTCACAACTAGAAACCATACAAAAACAACAATTAGAAATTTAAAAGATAAACAAGATTTCCAAAATGGACTGTGTCATAGAAGGGCTGAGGAGAAAGTTTGATATGTTGGAAGATAGGATTGGCGAAATTGAAGACAAACCCTTGGGTACAACTCTGTTTGAGGAAAAATCAGAGAAAAGAACGAAGAAAAATGAAGAGACCCTGAGAATTATGTGGGATAAAATCAAAAGCAAAAATCTGTGAGTGATCGAAGTTCCAGAACAGGGGGAGAAAACAGAAAACACAGAGAGGATCATTGAAGAACTGCTGATAGAAAACTTCCCCAGTATCATGAAAGATGAAAAGCTGACCATTCAAGAAGCTCAATGAACCCCATATAGGATAGACCCCCAAAAGAAAATCACCAAGGCATATCATAATCACACTAGCTAAAACCAAAGACAAAAAATCCTGAGAGCAGCTCAAGAAAAACATAAAGTCACATACAGAGGAGAAACAATAAGACTAAGCTCAGATTATTCGGCAGAAACCTTGCAGGCAAGAAGGCAACGGGATGACATATAAAATCTTGAAAGAAAAAAATTGTCATCCAAGAATAATATATCCCACAAAACTCTCATTCAGATATGTTGGTGAAATTAGGACACTTCCAGATAAACAGAAATTAAGGGACTATGTAAAAACCAAACCAAACTTAAAAGGATTACTAAAGGGAGTCCTTCAGTATGAGAACAAACAACATCAGACCACAGTCTGAATCTAGGACACAGGATTGTACCAGCCAGATACCGACCTAGGAAATGAACTCTCAAAGACTATCCAAACCCAAAAGAATTACAAGAAGGAACCAGAGAGGTTAATCTGTAAACGACAACATCAGAACAGTAAAAGAGGGAATAAATGGTGTATGTATAGAAATTCTAATGGAGAGGAAGGCAAGATGAAACCAAGTAATAATAGACTGGTTCAAACATAGGAAGACAAGGGTAAATTTCAACGTAATCACAAAGAAAGTTAACAAACCTACTCATCAAAATAAAGAAGAAAAACGTAAATTCTCAGTAAAAACAAAACCTACAAAAACAAAAGTAATGAAAAAAATCCACAAACACAAGGAATTCAGCACAGGAGAGTACAGAGAACAGAGAAAATGTCAGCACTACAAAATGACAGCAATAAACTCACACCTATCAATAATTACACTGAATGTCAATGGACTAAATGCACATATAACGATACGGAGAGTGACAGAGTGGGTAAAAAACAGGATCCATCAATATACTGTCTACAAGAGACACACCTTAGAAACAAAGACATGAATTTATTAAAAATCAAAGGATGGAAAAAATATATCAAGCAAACAGCTACCAAAAAAAAAAGCAGGAATAGCAGTACTAATCTCAGACAAAATTGACTTTAAAACAAAATCCACCATAAAAGACAAAGAAAGACACTATATAATGACTAAGGGCATGATCCATCATGAAGACGTAACCATAATAAACATCTATGTACCCAATGACAGTGCCCCCAAATACATAAAACAAACTCTAACAGCAATGAAAAGAGAAATTGACAGTTCCACAATAATAGTAGGAGACTTCAAAACACCAGTCTCAATAAAGGATGGAACATCTACAAAGAAACTCAATAAAGATACAGAAGACCTAAAGGGCACAATCAGCCAACTTGACCTCATAGACATACATAGACAGAACACTCCATCAACAGCTGCAAAGTACACATTCTTTTCCAATGCACATTGAGTGTTCTCTAGAATAGACCACATCTTAGGCCACAGAGCAATCCTCAACAAGATCCAAAACGTTGAGATAACACAAAGATATCTTTTTTGATCACAACGCCATCAAGGTAGAAATTAACAACAAGATGATCAAGGGAAAAAAAATCATTTACATGGAAACTGAATAACACCCTGCTTACAAACCACTGGGTAATAGAAGAAATCATCAATGGAATAAAATTTCCTAGAATCAATCGAGAATGAAAACACATCATACCAAAACTTTTGGGACACAGCAAAGGCAGTCCTCAGAGGACAAATTATAGCAATAGATGCACACATCAAAAAAGAAGAAAGGGACAAAACCAAAACATTAACTACAGAACTCAAACAAATAGAAAGAGAACAGTAAAAAAAAAGAAAAAAGAAAAAAAAAAGCCCACAGCCAC
>NW_004443979.1:18608007-18627641 GCF_000243295.1 Trichechus manatus latirostris
AGATCCAAATACCAACAACATTCTTTAAAGAGATGGAAAAACTAATCATTAACTTTCTATGAAAAGGGAACAAGCCCCGGGTAAGTAATGCACTATTTAAGAAGAAGAATAAAGTAGGAGGACTCACACTACCTGACCTCAGAACCTACTATACAGCTACTGTAGTCAAAACAGCCTGGTACTAGTACAATGACAGATACACTGACCAATGGAACAGAATTGAGAACCCAGATGTAAGTCCATCCACCTATGGTCACCTGATCTTCAACAAGGGCCCAAAGTCCATCCAATGGGGAAAAGATAGTCTTTTTAACAAATGGTGCTGACAAAATTGGATGTCCATCTGCAAAAAAAAATGAAACAGGACCCATACCTCACACCATACACAAAAACTAATTCAAAATGGATCAAAGACCTAAATATAAAGCCAGAACTAAAAATAGGATCAATGCTACAGGCCCTAAAGCATGGCGTTAACAGGATACAAACCATAACCAACACACAAACTACAGAAGATAAGCTATGTAACTTGGATCTTCTAAAAATTAAACACTTGTGCTCACCAAAAGACTTCACTAAAAGAGTAAAAAGGGAACCTACAGGCTTGGAAAAAAATTTTGAACCTTACAAGTCAGACAAAGGTCTAATCTCTAAAATCTACAAGAAAATCCAACACCTGTACAACAAAAAGACAAATAATCCAATTAAAAAATGGGCAAAGGAAATGAACAGACACTTCACCAAAGAAGACATTCAAGCTGCCAATAGACACTTGAGAAATGCTCGCAATCACTAGCCATTAGAGAAACGCAAATTAAAACTACAATGAGATACCATCTCACACCGGCATTACCGGCACAAATCAAAAGCACTGGAAATAAGAAATGTTGGAGGGGCTGGGGGGAGATTGGAACTCTTATGCACTGCTGATGGAAATGCAAAATGATACAACCATTTTGGAAAATGATACGGTGCTTCCTTAGAAAGCTAGAAATAGAAATACCATACCATCCAACAATCCCACACCTAGGAATATATCCTAGAGAAATAAGAGCTGTCACACGAATAGACATATGCACACCCATGTTCATTGTAGCATTGTTCACAGTAACAAAAAGATGGAAACAACCTAGATGCCCATCAACGAATGGATGAACAATGATATATACACACGGTGGAGTATTATGCAATGATAAAGAACAATGATGAATCTGTGAAGCATCTCGTAACATGGATGAAACTGGAGGACATTATGCTGAGTGAAATAAGTCAATCACAAAAGGACAAATATTGTATGAGACCTCTATTGTAAAAACTCATAAAAAAGTTTACACACAAAAAGAAACAATCTTTGTTGGTTATGAGAGATGGGGGAGACTAACTAGACAATAGATAAGTGGTAACTTTGGTGAAGGATAAGACAGTACATAATACTGGGGAAGCCAGTACACCTTGTACAAGGAAATGTCATGGAAGCTCCGTAGACACATCCAAACTCCCTGAGGGACTGAATTGCTGGGCAGAGGGCTGTGGGGACCATGGTCTCGGGGAACATGTAGCTCAATTGGCATAACACAGTTTATAAAGACAATGTTCTACATTCTACCTTGGTGAGTAGCCTCTGGGGTTTTAAAAGCCTGTGAGCAGCCATGTAAGATACTCCTCTGGTCTCACCCCTTCAGGAGCAAGGGAGAATGAAGAAAACAAGATACAAGGAAAAGATTAGTGCAAAGGACTAATGGACGACAACTACCACAGCCTCCACCAGACTGAGTCCAGTACAACTAGATGGTGCTCAGCTACTGCACTGACTTCTCTGACAGGGATCATAACAAAGGGATCATAACAGCGGGTCCTGGACAGAGCTGGAGAAAAATGTAGAACAAAATTCTAACTCAAAAAAAAAGACCAGACTTACTGGCCTGACAGAGGCTGGAGAAACCCTGAGAGTATGGCCCCCGGAAGCCCTTTTAGCTCAGTAACAAAGTCACTCCCAAGGTTCACCCTTCAGCCAAAGATTAGACAGCCCCAGAGAACAAAACGAGACTAATGGGGCACAACAGTCCAGGAACAAGAAACAGAAGGCAGGAGGGGACAGGAAAGCTGGTAATAGGGAACCCAAGGTTGAGAAGGGACAGTGTTGACATGTCATGGGATTGTTAACCATTGTCATAAAACGATATGTGTACTAAGTGTTTAATGAGAAACTATTTGTTCTGTAAACCATCTAAAGAAATTTTAAATAAATAAATAAATAAATTTGATATAAGACAAAAAAAAAGGATAATCCCGAAATCAGTTCAGAGGCCAGTAAGGCTGAGGGCATGGTCTGGGGAGGCAGGGCTACATCCTTCTCAGTTGCATAGGGGGCCACTTCCTCGGTTTCAGAGGGCGGGACCACTTCCATGGTACCAGAAGGCAAAATTGCCTATCAAGAAAGGCGGCGCAGCACCACTGTCCAGGAGAGAGAAGGAGGATCCACTCACTGTGCAGAGGGCATAGAATTTTTTTTTTTTTAAGCCTTGAAACCTAATGAAATTGCCCTGCTGGATTTTGGACATGTTTGGGACACATGATTCCTTTTTTCTTTCTAATTTTCTCCTTTTGGAATGGGAATGTCTATCTAAGACCTGTTTGCATGTTGGAAGCCAATGACTTTTATCCTAGGTTTCACAGGTCCTAAAGGAAACTGAGTTTGGACTTTGAGTTAAGGTTGGAATGGGTTAGGATTATTGGAGATATAGGGATGGAGTGAATGTATTTTGCAATGGGAAGGACTTGAATTTTAGAGGCCAGAAGGCAGGAAGACTGTAATGGACTGAATTGTTTTCCCCAAAAAGATATGTTGAAATCCTAACTGCTGTAATTTGAGTGTGAATCTATTTGGAAATAGGGTCTTTGACAATGTTACCATTTAGGTTAACATGAGGTCATACTGGAGTAGAGTGGGCCTTAATCCTGTACGACTGATGTCCTTACAAAAGAGCTGGAAAAACAGAGATAGAAAATAACCATGTGAAGAATCATCTACAAGACCAGAAATACCAAAATTGCCAGCTGTCACCAAATTCTAGGAGAAAAGCATGCAACATATTCTCTCTCAGAGGCTCCAGAAAGAATCATACGGCCAACATCCAGATTTTGGACTCCTAGCCTCCTGAACTGTGAAACAATTCATTTCTATTCTTATAAACCATCCAGTTTGTGGTGTCCTTGTGAAGTCACTAGACCAACACTCTAATTTGATATGTAAACAAATAAAATTTATTGAAAGAATGAACAGGGGTGGGGGAGAGCATGTGTTCAGTTTGGCTCCAATGGTATGCTCTGCCTTACAGGCAAAACAAAGAAGCATTTAACAAGTAGAATGAGTACAGGGAACAAATTTACATCAAAGTAATGGCAGAAAAGGAGGTGAGATTTACAAGGGTGGCAATTAACTGTGAAACATTCTTTACATTAGTTTGTAGTCTAACAAGCCTCTCATACTTGATATAATTTAAGGCAACTTTTCTAAAATGAAAATTGTAAACAATTTTGACATGAAAGTTTAGTGATATGGAATTTTAGTGATATTATTTGCAGCTTGGCCAACTTAATTGGGATCTTTGGATACAGAACTATTAGTTAGGATAGTGTAAATAAATTCTGCTTATTTATTTATTTTTTTTAATTGTTGTAGTTTAAATGAAGTTTACATTTCATGTTAGTCTCCCATACAAAAATTTATACATACATTGTTATGTGACCCTAATTGCTCACCCTGTACTGGGACAGCACACTCCTCGTTTCCACCTCTGATTCCCCAAGTCCATTCAACCAGCTCCTAGCCATCTCTGCCTTCCCATCTCACCTCTGGACAGAAGCTGCCTCTTTAGTCTCTTGTATCTACTTGAGCTAAGAGGCACACTCCTCACGAGTATCACTTTATGTCCCACAGTCCAGTCCAATCCCTGTCTGAAGAGTTGGCCTCAGAAATTGTTTTATTTTTGGGCTGATAAAGAATCCAGGGGCCATGCTTTCCAGGGTTCCTTCATTCTCAGTCAGACAATTAGGTCTGGTCTTCTTACTAGAAATTTAGCTCTGCATTCCACCTTTCTGCTGCTCCATTAGGGACTCTCTGTTGTGTTCCCTGTCAGGGCTGTCATTGGTGGTAGCCGGGCACCATCTAGTTCTTCTGGTAAACTCTGCTTATTTAGCTGAGAGAAAAGAGATAACGTCTAAGTGCTTACTGGGGAATCTCTTAAGGTAGTTAAAACAACATGTTTATCTAAAGGCTCTAATTTATTTTAAGAACTCAGTGAAGCTTTTTCTAAGGCCAGTTGTAGGAACACTCAACATAACAAGCATGATTGAACTTTACTTTTCAAACAGCAAACTTTAACAGAATCCCAATGGTTATCAAGAGTGTAGAAGAAAAACTCACAGTTCAATTTTTGAATGGAGTGGTTCATTTTAGTTCTGAACTCTCCCCAATTAGACCTACAGGCACCTCAAAATTTAAAAGTTCCTCACACAGCAGTCTTTTGTTATGGCAGCCATAGCAAAGAAAGGTCACCAGCTTTAGAAAGTAAAAATGTGGATACACACTAATAGAGACAATCCTGCTGCCTTAAAATATGAAGCCTAGAAAGGGAGATTACCAGCTCTTTTATTCAACAGATTATCCATAGGAACAGGAGCTACACAGATCTCTTGATTGCCAGGCATGCACTCTTACACTCAGTGGCCATCCAGGGAGCCCTGACACCTGACTGGACAGGATGCTCCATGTGGAACCAAGTGGTCCATCACATCTTCCTTGGAGCAGAAATCTGCGTCCCTAGGCTTCCAGTCATCTATACTGCTGTAAAATATGGTAAAGTCTGTATTCCCTGAGTTTCCTCTTTTGTCTCTCCATTAGTGTGACTTGAAAAGTTACTCAATCATGCACCTTTGGCAAGACAAAGAGAAAATCTCACACAGGCAAGAATGACAGTCCTTAATTAGAACAGCTATTATGCATATCAAGGAGCTCTGGTGGAGCAATGGTTAAGCATTAGGATGCTAACCAAAAGGTCAGTGGATGAAACGCTCCAGCAAATCTGTAGGACTAAAGAAAAACCTGGCAATTCGCTCCATTAAAGATTACAGCCTAGGAAACCCTATGGGGAAGTTCTACTTTGTTATATAGGGTCACTATGAGTGAGGATCAACTCAAAGATACAACGACAATATTATGCATACCAGACTTTCAGTGCAACTCAACTATCCTCCAATCCAAACACCTCCAGTTCTTCATTGATGTTCTTTAAAGAAATTGGGAGTCCATTCACCTCCAGCACCCTCTCCTTTAGAAATTCTCCTCAAAGCCAAACCTGGGATATCTTAGGCCCAGGTAGTCTAGGTTTCTTTCTACTTCATGCTGAGCTGACCTGTCCCATAATGAAGGAAATTAGACCAGTAATGAAATATCCCCTTCTCCACCCTGGTTAAATGCTCCATTGAGGAAGAGGCTTAGAATTATGATCCCTGGAGTGGCCACTGTTTCCACTGCATTAACCATTATTCCAAGAACAGTGGCTTTTGGATAAAAGAAAAAAAAGGAATGCCCAAGTATGGGCAGTCATGCTTTACTGGGGCTGTTTCTTCACTCCTTGAAACAAGAGGCTAAGCAGAGGGAAAGAGCCAGAGGTGCAGAAACTTTTCATACATAATTGTCTTCACTAAGATCCAACATTACCTGGATAGTTGGGGCGTGAGAGATCAGGGACAGACAGAATGCCTGGAACAAAATTCTTATTTATCCTCTTTCACTATCTATATGCATACTGTCTTCAAGGCGTGGAATCACATTGTAGAAAGTCATTTGACCTTTGTTCTCAATTCTTTCCACTGTACCAACACCTAAGGCTAATGAATGGGGGCTGACTAGCCCTAAAGGGACCACGTAGGGGACCAATGATGACTAAACCTCACAAAGCAGGATGTAATCTCTCATGGTCATGTGGAGAGGCCACCAAAAGCCCTGAGCCCTAAGGCTCAGGTGGAAATTCCTGGTTGATGTCCATGTACAGAGTTTAGTGCCATCCCTCTTGCAACATGGAAGCTCTGTGCTGTGACACCTCCCTGACCTCACCCTATGTCTTCATTATATATCTCGTTTGTATGTTTTTTGCTTGTGGTCCATCAGTAGTAAGTATGGTGAATTCCCCATGAATTCTGTGATTCATTCCAGTGAATTAACCAACCCACAAGGACAGTGAGAGCCAACAGGGGCTGGTGGCTCCCTGTTTGGCAGTCTGAAAGAAGGTGAACTCTGACTTAGTTCTGGGTTGCTAGTGTTGAAAATTGGTGTCTGTCTAACTTGTGACCTCCAACCCAGCTCTGGGTGGCTGGGACTGAGAGAGTGTGCACTTTGAATGTCTGGAGGCTAGGATGGAGAAGTGGGAAATTGAGGACTGGATGCATTTACACACTCTGTGGACTGGATTCATTCTGGTCTTTAGCATGCAGGTAATCTTGAAGGTGGAATTTGCCAATTGTGTCCCTTCTTAATCCACTGTCGAATTCTTTGATACTGGAGTTTTTGGTCTAGAAAATATCAAAAATCAAAGACAATATTGGCCTTATCAGGGTGGCCTTGGATCAAAAATGAACTGATGCAGGTCAGTCTTTCAAACATCTTCTTTCCAACTCTCTTATTCTGTCATCACCTTACCTTATGAGCATTCTTACCAACATCCCATATCCACTCCTTCCCAATCTCTAACCTCATGCCCATTCTCAAGATTATGCAGTTGTTTGAAACTATCAGTAACTGATAGATGACTAAGATCTTGTCAAGTTTTTTTGTTGTTGTTGTTGTTGTGGTTTTTTGTGTTTGTGACACCAGTGCCTGTTACTTTTGTATTTATAAAAATTAAGCTCATGTGCTCTGAAATTGTGAAGCACTAAAAGAGGATGTATTGGGTTAGGAGATGTTATGACAAGATGTAGGCAGTTGCTAATCACAAATGTTAGGCGATAGGGCACCATGTTCACTCTTTTTGAAAACCCAGAACAGAACTTAGTGGAAGGTAACACCAGTTCTGATGGAAACAAAATTCCTAAAAGTTCCCTTTCTTCCCTCTCTGTGTTATCTCCAGGTAAGTGTGGTCAAGCTGATTTAGAAACAAAGAGTATAGTTCTTGTAAAACCTCACCATACACATTCCTGTAGGAAAAAAGAGGAGTAATCGGAGTTCCTATCTTGAGAATCAATACAGCCTACTAGGAAATATGTGGTCATTGAGCTTGCCCCTCCTTGCTGTCCTCTTGGGTTATAAAGTCTGGAAAGAGAAACCACAATCAACTTCTAACCTAAGCAACCTTTCAAAGAAGGTGCTGCTGCTCCTGATCCTGTGTGCCTTACCTCTGCCCTCCGTGGCCTTCCTATGTAAGTGACTGTCCCCAACTCAGAGACCTGGCTTACTCCACTAGTGACTTTTCAATAGAGCTCCTGTCAGCCTGTCTCGATGATGCATCCTGGACCCAGTTGTTCCCTCGAAATTTGTTCAACTCTGTGGCTGCATAAACAATGTACAGAAATGACAGGAAAAAAAAATGCTCCCAAGAAACCACCTGAGTCATTTTCTTTCCATGGGCTGCACCTCTGTTATATGGAAAGTGATTTATCATTAGGATGTCCAAAGATTTTGGTGGAGATGGGAAAGCTAAAAATGAATACTTCAAATTGCCTTTATTTAAACCTCAGAATGGGCAGTTCAATGTTAGGCAGCATCATACTGATCAAGAAGGGAAGAGTTATTTCATACTGCATTTTCTAGACTTCATCTTTACCTTGTCTTTATTCTGCTGAGCCCCCCATGTCAATCAGGGCATACAGTCAGAACTTAACTGAGCCATTGGACTGTTGGCAGGTTCACTGCTCCTAAGGTCCTGATGGAGATGGGGCTCCCACTCAGGTCTCTGCAGCCCATTTCGTCATTTCTGTTTTGATTTCTAGTTCTTCGTTCTCATCCCCTTTTATCCTAAGGACTCAATATCATATGAAGCAAAGTCAAGGCTGGGGTTCAAAAGTCCATTATTACCTCTCCTCCCCAGTCTCCGACCAAAGTCAATATGGGGATGGTCATTCATGTACCCAATAAACTTTTATGGGTTTTTTACTATACGTCAGACTCAGGATGGGGGAGAGAGATACCAGAGCATTCTGTTGTATGAGCACATCATGTTCAGGTCTTAGAAATTAGCTCATGCTGGAAGTGATGAGAACACCAGAGGTCTGAGATTTTGGGAAATAAAAAGCATCCAGTGCAGGTCAGGGAGAGTATTTCCTAGCTCTTCTGGCTGTGCATACTGAAGATCATTTCTTCTTAACAAGTGCCTGAAGTATATTTAACCCAAAACATTCCAGTTGTATAGGTCACAGGCAGTACTGATCCTGTGAGTTTTGTGAGCACAGAGATCCAGGGAAGATTTTATCCCTATGCAGTGATCAAAGGAGGTGCAGAGACCAGACTGCACTCCTGACACTACATGGCAGCAATAAGGATCTCTGATGACCACCTTAACTGGGACCAATTGGAGGTTTTCTGGTGTGAGAAGACTTTGTGCTGACAGTGGCTCACTGTACAGAAGGTGAGGAGCAGCAGCTGGGTTCTTTTTCCCTGGGAAATTTCAACAGCATCTCATAGATGTAGCTCAGGATGGTCCTTGACCCCAAAAGGCCCAATGAGCTCATCAGAGTAGTCATATGTGCATCTCCAGTCTAGTGGGAAGTTAGTGTGGGACAGAGGATTGGAATTTGTAGGCGGGGACCAGGGTAGCAGGTGATGCTTCTGAAGGACTTGGCCTGGATCACCGCTGCAGCAAAAAGAAGGTAACACTGTCCACATTTGACTGAGGTGTTGGAGGAGAGAAGTGAGACATGATTTCTGCTCCGTTTTCCTTCTCCCGATTTGACCCAGCTTCAGGCCTGCCTTTGACAGGAACATCAATTTCCTTACCCAACACTGAGTTGAATTTCTCTTGACTTACTATATCTAGCCTTTCTTTGCAGAAATATGATTGTCACCCTGGGAGTTCACAATGTCATGAAAAAGGAGCCCACTAATCAGGTCATCCCTGTACTTCAAGCCTTCCCTCATCCAGAGTATGACAATGATTCACACGTCAATGACATCGTGCTACTGAAGGTACCATCTTGCCTGTTTGTGTGCCACCCAGGATACTGCAGGGCCTCAGCTCATTCAGAATCTCAGACCCCTTCACTCCTCTAGCCTTGATGCTCTACTGGTCCCTGTACAATAAAAGGAGACTTTGGAGACTCTCCAGTCAGGGGAGAAACAAGTGACTTCCTCCTTGTTCTGAGCGCCCCCTGGCAGGGCAGTATCTGAACTGCCATTTCTCAACTTCTCTGACCAGCTGAAATACAAGGCACGACTGAACATAGCTGTGCAGATCATTGCCCTACCACAGAGCCTGGACTTGTGAAGCTGGAACAGGTGTGCCATGTGGCAGGCTGCGGAATAACGGATAATGGCTGATTGTCAGCCACACTTCAGGAAGTAGACCTGGAAGTGTAGAACAAGCAGCAGGCAAGCAAATGTTCCCACACTACCACAACTCCATCCAACTGTGTGTGGGGAACCCTCTGGAAGCCAATGAAACAGGAATGGTAAGGAGACAAGCATTTTCTGTCTTACTAGAGGGACAAAGATTCTGGAATCCCATGGTCAGGTCTTCACTGAAATGTAGAGTGCTTAGAGCAGGGTCCACCATGAGTAGGGACATACTGTTCTCAATCTGTGAGTCTCAGCCATCTCCCACAGCTCATGTCTTGTCCATTCTCCATGGGAGATTAAGTGGATAGCCTGGGACTGGGTTGAGCTGGAGAGAGAACTCAGCCAGGGCAGAGACTCATAGTACCGGGTGAACCCAGAGTCCTGGGCTCAGCCCGCTCCTCTCTCACTAAGGCCAAAGTGAATTGTGACCCCACAGTCCCTACCTCCTCTGAACACCCAGTCCCTAAGCAGGAGGAAATGGAAATTGGGGAGAAAAAAGATACAAAGAAGGAAATCGGAGGGATCTGGGCTGAGACTCTTCCCTTCTATGTCCACAGGGCGACTCCGGGGGACCTTTGGTGTGTAACAGTGTGACCCATGGTATTGTCAGCCTTGGATATGATAATATCTCTCCTGTAGTCTTCACCAGAATCTCCAGCTTTGTGCCCTGGATCCACAGAATAATGAATGCACCTTGGCATAGCTTAACAACTGGCCCTGGGTTCTGTGGCACAGTCTACACCTGTGTGGAGGGAGGACATTACATACTTAATAAAGACTATCACCCAGTGTAGAAGAGCTGCCAGCTGCTTCTTCCTGGAACATATCCACTGGTTCCCTGATGTACCCCAGACAGATTCTAATAGGACCTCTTCCACCCTCTTCTCTGCTATCCCTGCTCATCTATCCCCAAACTCCCCACACAAGCCAACAACTCACACCTGTGCACTGTCCAATCTTATCAGCTTCTCTAAGGTCAGGTCCCTCTGTCTGATCCTATCAGTTAGGAGATGACTTCCTCAGAGAAACAATGAAACTTGTTGCATGAGTCTCTCAATTATGGCCCTTTCTCCTTCCTAAACCTACCCCAGCCCGACAGCACAGAGGCGGGGGATAAAAGCAACTGAGATTCCAACAGACACAGTATGGGCTGACTTGGACCCCACCAGGACCACATTCCCAGTGAGGCTCCACCCTCATCTCCCTATGTCCATAGTTCAGCATGGCCTCTATTTAGTGCTGCTATCCCAGCTGGGCCCTGCCTACTGGCCCCTAATCCTGTCAAAGAGGAAGCACACGGAAACCAGGCTTTGCCAACCAGAGCAGAACTTGGAGGAATGTGATGGGCCTGTTCCCCATGCCTGTGGACACATCTCCCATCTATGCAGGCCCACGTGACCCTAATACTCCACAGCATATTTTCTCCTTTTCAAAATGGGTGGTTGAGAGCTTGACATAACTAACTCCATGATGAACCTATAAGTTCTTTTTTTTTTTTTTTCTTCTTTATTGCCTGCCTTCTTCTTTCCCCATACTTTCATTAATGACTTTGTTTTGCTCTGTCCAGCCACTTGTGACTTACGATCCCCCACATGGAGATTAAAGCTCAGATGTCTGGTCTGTAAATCTTTAGCCTGATAAGGATATGTCCAGCATGTATCTGTTTAGCCTGATAAGGAGTCTCTTATAATTACCTTGTAATGAATAACTCATCCAGCCATGCCATCTGCCAGCTACAAAGACATTTCTAACTTTTGTAAAAATCATATATAAGCTGTAATGTAAAAATGCCTTTTGGGACTCCATAGGGACAGGCTGTGTTGCTGTTGGATCCCTGTTGTTGGACACCTCCTAAATAAACTTTCCCTCTGTTTCTGACTTGGAGTATGTTTCACTGGCTCGACTGCTCCAGGGCACAGACACTAATCTGGCAACACCCCACTCAGCCTTTCTCATCCAGCCCAGCACACCTTACACCCCCACTTGAGTTCAGTGACCCTGCTCACTTGGTATCCTCAGTTCATCAGCTTGTCCCACTTGATCACACTTGGCTGACTGCTATCTTGATTATGCCCCATGTCTGTCATTGGCTTCTGTTAATATGACCTATATGCTTGAGATAATGCTTCTCCACAATAGGATTGGAATTTGTTCTTCCCATCCTTAAATAAACACTCATCTACCACATAAGTAATATGCCTTGTGATAAAGCAGTGAAACCACATAGGTCTTTCCCCAGGAACCATAAACCTGCTCCTTTTTTCTGATTACCAAGGTCCTTTAGAAGATTCAGTCCCACTCCTATGTCTACTCTCTGGCCTCACTGGGCTTGGAATTCCAGTGGACTTTCTGTCTCTGGCAGGCCTTGTGACACATAGAGGCTAACCTTCAATACTGCTCTTTCTCACATGACACGGAAGGTACTGGGTGGCGATGCTAGTGTCTGCTATAAAAAGACTTACTGCTGATGGCAGCTTAGTGCTGTGGAATGAGAAGCAGCAGCCCATATATCTTGCTGTGACACCCACAGAGCCACTTCCTCTCTAAAGGCCTGCAGCTCCTATGGGCTCCCTGTGCCCCCAGTCATCCAGGGCCCAGAGGAGCTCACGGAGGTTCCATTCCAGAGCAGAGCTAGGTAGAACTTGGAGGTGAACACAGGATAGGATTGTGGGCATCTGTCCTCTCCCAAGAATACAGCAAGATAGAACTAAACTTTAGATCAGCAGGGAGATATTGAAGCAGTGGGATCAGAAAATAAACAGCCTTGGGACAGCCCAGTCTCCACAGACACTGCAGTTCTGACCCACTCCACCTGCCCCAAGAGCATCCTGAAGATCTATGCATCATTGTCATCCAGCATCATCCCATACTACCCCACACCTTTAGCACTTGTTCACTCTGCCGTCCCCAGGACAATGTGCTCTGCACCCTTCCTTTTCCTGTTTCTTCTTTGAGAGTTCTTCTCAAAGAAGAAACAGCAGGTTTGCAGTTTCTGGGGGAATATCTCTTTTGTGGATTCACTGCTGTATCACAAGATCTATCACTTAGGCAGTTGATGAATGTTTATTTAAGTGTGGAAGGAGAAAATTCCAATCCACTTGCAGCGAAGCATCTTGCAGAAAAATCATTTTATTTCCCTTAGAACTAGACACTAACTTTCTTTGAGAGCTAACCTGGGATACAGCTAAAACAGATGTACACATATAATTTTATGTCTATACTTTTATATATATATATATTTTATACTCACACATCCATAAAATATATAACTATGTACATGTATGTTATTACTTTACATAAAATATTTAAAATAGATATTTATTTGAAATTTTATATCCTAAGGTATTATTTGGAAACCTTAGTGGAGTAGTCGTTAAGTGCTATGGCTGCTAACCAAAAGATGAGCAGTTTGAATCCACCAGGCACTCCTTGGAAGCTCTGTAGGGAAGTTCTACTCTGTCCTATAGAGTCTCTATGAGTCGCAGTAGACTCCACAGCAACGGGTTTTTTTTTTTTTTAAGGTATTACTTAATTTTTACATAAGTGTTATTATTTAAACACATCAGCAACGTGATTATTTAACAGTGACAGTAAGTAATAAGTAATATTTGCACAAATTACACAATTAATGTCTATGAGAAAAAGGTGAAAATATCTTACAATGTTTCTTTCTACCTTCTGATAATTCATTTTCATACTTTTTAAGTCTTTTATCAGATATTTATAATGTATAAGATATTTTATTATGTTGTCCTAATACACAAAATACTGTATATTGTTACACACCTACAAGAATTTTTAAAGGATAATATAAATACAACAGAGTTAATTAGGCAGATGTTACCCAGATTTAATTAAAAATAACAATTTCTTGGTCTTTTGTTTCTTTACAGTACAGAAAATTTTAATCTTTCTGTGTCCATGCCTAATAATACTTTGCTGAATTGCCTGCCTCGTAAGAATATTCTTTTTTTCTTTTAGGTAGTGGCTAAATAAAATATAGTCAATCACAATACTCACTTTGATTCACAGCTCTGCTCTTAGCAAGCCCAATGTCCTCTCAACAATAGCTTTTGAGCATGCAACACTTAGGATTTTTCCTATTAGCAACAGCAGGTTTTTTAATTTACAGGAATTAGGTCTCTGCTCTCCAAATATGTCCATCTACTTGGTGTCTACAAGACTGGTTTGGTAGATCATCTCTCCATGTCAATCAGACACAAAGATTTTAAATATTCTAAAGAGCATAGAATGTCATCACAAGTTGAACCTCCCTTTCTCATGGAAAAAGTCTGTAAAGCAAGGGATAATTTCAACTTTATTACAAAAAAAAAAATACAGTTTTAGTAAAGAAATAAGGAAGCCCTGTTAAACTTGGCTACCCTCTTCTGGCAATATGTTTGAGTCCTGAGGCAGTCTTCCTTCCAATGGATAAGTAATATTTTTTTCCTCTGTTTGACTTTTTTTGCAACCTACACATAATATCAAACAAGTGAGATGCAATGAGTTTATCCTTTTCTACATTCCTAATAGTCTCTTTAAACATCATCAAACAGTTTGTAGGAATAACACAAAGATTTCTTCTTTCAGGATAACCCTTATCTCCATTGTCATCCTCAATGTATTCACAAATTACAAAAGATATTGGGTATGCCATCCACTTTTATGCCTTTGGAGTTCTTTGGGAAGGGGGTAACCTATTTTAATGCATTTACCCTCAAGGTAAGAACATTTAGAACTGTGTGAAACTCAAAAATCCTTAGTGGGAGTCTCGTTTTTGTGTAGACTGAGCATTGTCTTAGGTGATACCTCCTAGATGTGTGAATGTTCTAAATTTGTGACAGTTTTTTCTTTATTTCTGTGAGATAAACTTCCTCCATGTTCTTGTGAGAATGTACTTATTGTAAGAGTAAGCTATTGCCAGTCTTCATTCAGTCATAGTGACCATTTTCTCCTTTATGATATTCATAGTTTCCAAGTGTTACTGGCTCCCTTCTTGTCTAGCTTCTGAACAGTAAATAATGCCTTTCCAATAAGAAATAATGCATTGCAGTGGTACTTTTCAAGAAACTTAAACTTCTGTAAGTTATTCTTACCATGCATTCATTGACTCATATTGGTAGGATTTACTATATCTGGCATCTGCTGGGACATACATGATTCCAGCTAATAGATATAGAGGAGTACGCTAGGACACATGGAATCCCAGATAATGGATATCAAAATCCATAACTCATAACAAAAATTCTGAATTAGTCCTTTAATCAGCATGCCTTCCATTAGTGAAAACTCATGGTGTCAACAAAAAATTCAAAGGAGAAAGGGTTAAATGCCACACTTTGAAAATATGATTTTATGGCAGCCCAGCATTTTAACATCTTTCTATGTCCAGCAACAATGACAGCCATCTTGTAGGCTTATTTTTCATTCCTCCCGTTTCTGTAAGCCAAAAATATCAGTAAGTACTTTTGTATATATATATTTTTTAGTAAAGTAAAAAGAAAGTTTTATTTGGCATATATTCAAAAGGACAAAAGCGGGAAAATGGACAAGCATGCTGCCACAGCCATGTCTGCCCAAGTCCAAAAAATATCACAGAATAAGCAAGAATGGGAAAAAGGACAAGCATGCTGCCACAGCCATGTCTGCCCGAATCCAAAGAAGGTTACAGAATCATCAGTATATATCACCATCACAAAATGGGTAGAATCACTGAAATCATCATCTTTTCACTGATTGGCTAGAAATTGTAACCTTACATTTTAAATTATCTTTCTTAACAATCAGCGGTAAGGGTTTCAGTAACAAAAGTCAGGAGGGTCTTCATTGGTCCAACAAATTCCTATTCACTAAATGCTAATAGAAAAAGATAAGAGTGGAAAGACTTTTGTGTTCTGTTTGATGGGATTTATGTGAAAGTTTCCCTAAAAGATATTTTCTAAGATTATCTTAGCTATTGTCTTTATACCTCAGGGCCCAGTTGATGTGTCCTTGAGAGTCCTTGTGAGCCCTTGTGAGCCCAGCTCCAGCTGGGTCACATTCTGTATGCTTGAGGAGAGGGAATAATAACTCCAATATTATTTCCTAAATGAATCCCTCCTTTTGATCAGACATTGGAGATAAGACATCTATGATCAATACCTGGACTTAGTCGAGCTCCTAGATGGTGGCCATTGCAGGCTCTTTAAACTCACGGTGCTGGTTTTCCACCGGATACCATCTGGTTCTTCACCAGATTGTTAAGTAAGAACGATGCTCTCATCAATCGCATTGCCGAGTGAGCAGACTCAATGTACATCAACATTTTAGCCCGAGGCCTTCTTTTGCCTTTTAGGTGTGTAAGACAATAGAGGCTAAATTTTATTATGCCTAATAGTATCAGGATGTAGACTAAGAATATTATTATCACTTGCAGTAGTGATCTAGCTCATGTACTTATTCCTGATGGTAACCAACCAAATAGATCTGGTATTTGTAAGGGTGTGACAATGTGTAATCAGGTAGCTTGCTGTCTAATTCTATGTCCATCTTGTCTACAGCAAAGACTACACTTTCTTGGACTAATAAAAAAAATCTGAGGTTATTTTGTTATCTCATGTCACCTTGGCTTATGAGATCAGAGATCACTGTTGTGCTTCTGTCTCATCTGTTATTTGTCCCATAGTGACTGACAAATTTTCTTAAAGATTTCTCCAGTTCAACTATACCATAAGTAGGAATTAAAGCTACCAATGATACCCTGAATGTTGGACCAATGAGTTTTTTTCTGACTTTCATTTTACAATTTTAACATTACCTTTTCAATATTTACTAGCATTGTTACTATGAATACTTAAAGATAATCCTGAAGTTACCAAAGTGCATTGTCCATACATTTGTCAGTAATTTAAACAAGATTGCCAAGTAAATTCACTATCAGTTGGAAAGGAATCATCTAAATTAGAAACATATCTACACAGAAATGTATATCCATAAGAAGCACACAAAGTTTGTCTAGAAGAAACAGAAGGTATAGAAAAATTTACATGTGACAAACAGGTTTTCATTAGAGAACTAATGATTTAACAAGATAATACAGTATGGACCTCTCCTGTAGGAGGTCTTCAATTAGTCTGTTTAAAACATACTAAGTGTTCTTCCCAAGGGCAAGCTGCCCCTCCTTGGTTTACCTATTAACAGTCATGAGTCAGTTTCTCAGAAGCAGAAGGTAAAAAGGAGTCTGAGCTATGAGGTCAGTCTCCTCTGAGAATCTGGTTTCTTTAAGATACATAATTTTCTGCATCGTAAGAGGGCTACAGTTTGATTACAAACATTAGACAGGTATTTCATATGACATTGTCTTAAAGACTGCTTAAACTAGTTACTAATTTACCCTAAACATAACTCTGTCTGATCTTTGAAGTTAGTTTCCTAAAACAGACTGAATTCTTCAAAAAAAAGTTCAATACCCAGAGCAAAATGATCTTACTAGTTTGTCTGGACCATTGTTTGACTCAAAGTATCCTCAGGAACCAGTTTTTTTCTCAAAGCTCAGGGTTCAAGAGGACACCCAAAGGCAAATATACCATGTGGGTTGCCTCAACCTCTCTGAAAGCCAGAAATCTGGATTCCTGGAGAATTATATACAACTCTCTCATCATTCTTTTTATCAAAAATGCTCAATAAATGGTAATTGGACATCATCTGGTTTTTAAGACCCCAGGCACCATACAGCAAACTAGGAAATAAAACAGAAACACTAACAATTATATTAGGCCAATTGTCTGAAATAACCAGTGAAACCATGACCCTAAGGTCTTTGAACCAAGGAAACAAATCTCATGAGGTGTTTGTCTCTACATAAGCAGCATCAGTAACTGCTTTTCATGTACCTCAACAGAAACTACATTCTGCAAAACCTCAGATTGAGTATTAATATAAATACAGCAAAATTTATCGATTGAGGAACAAACTGTTTAAGAGACAAACAGGAAACCTAATGCTGTTCTATTTTGTAAAATCATAGCCCAAATTTCAAATACTTCCCTGGTTATGATACTTACAACTTTGCTAAGTTTACCAACAGGAACTTCTAATTCAAGAGTTACAATATCTAAACCCATTAGTTAGATAATTTAGGAGAAAGGAGAATGATTTCTCATATCCAGAAATTAGGACCTTAAAATATCAGCAATATTTAAAAAACCATAGTTTCCTTTAGTTTACTCAGTCTTATGTAGTTAATTTCTGTTCCATGTGATTCTGGATCAGCCGCAGTTTGTGAACTTGTCAGCTTCTGCATAGGAGCTCTGGAAATTTTATTCGGTCTAGTCACAGTCTTTTTAGCAAGTCCAATATAGTCCATCTTTTTGTTGAGATATTTTGGTCAAACTTTTCAGCAAATCAGCAAAGTAAAAACTTACCTGCAGATGACAAAACTTAATATGGCCATGATTAATTGATAAATATAATATTCTTAATAGTGAAAGACCTGATAGAAATTAATGTCAAGCCCAACATAAAGGCCAAGTAAAATCAGTTTAAAAAAAATTTAGATAAAAATATTTCTAAATATAGCCATTAACCATATTCAAAGAGCTTCAGATATAATGCAGAATAATTTTGAGACAAAATACCACAGTCAGGATATACCAAAAATATACCAACATTATCAAATCCCTAAATACCTGAATAGTAATAAAAAAAATTCATAGAAAAATGATGTGAATTCTTCAATCAAACCATTCTCTTTGATAATACTAGATTTAAAAAGATAAAGTTGTGACTAAGTTAGCAATGAAGAGATAATAATTTTATAGGTTACTGTGAAACAATACTTAAGTTATTTAACCAAAGATCTTAAAGTAAAACCCTTAGCTTTCTTTTCTAAAAGCCATGAGGCTTAGTATTCAGACTCAGGAATCTTAATCTCTAATGAGAGGCCAAACCTTTGTCTTCCAGGCAGATTACACAAAGAATAAATTAACCCTTTTAACTCAGAAATTAAATAAAATTTTGTTATTTTAACTGCGAGAAACCCAATTCTTTGTTTTATATGCTACTTAACATTACAACTCCTAAAAATCTCATAAATTAAACCATTAAACTTTAGTCAGACAGATGAAACTTGACCATATCAAATAAAGTTCTTTTTCAATAAACCTCTTAAAGGTTATCTTTGTTGTATATCTCTTACAGTGTATCCCTTTACATGGCAAAAATGAACACTTATTCGCAGACTTAAATATGTATATCTATGTATCCTCTTGTGGCATAAAAAGGCAAAGTATCTGAACTTAAATTATGACAAATTCTATTAACTCAATAACATCAATAAGCTACCTAAAATACCTTTGGAATTATTTTAAGCCTGTATACCACAAAACATAACTGTTGTTGAAAGAAAAGTATTTAAACATTCTAAGATTTCATTCAACTTTTACTACTTCACATATTTTCCCCAATCTAATTTTATCCCTTAAAGATTTTATTAACTGGCTTTGGAAATCACAAAGTCTCTGCTCAATTGACCAATTCATTGATATGGATATAACCTTAAGTGTTTGGCTACTGCTGGAAACATTTTTTCCAGGCCACTTCAGGTGTGTCTCGTGATTTCTTTTTTTCTTTTTTGACTTCTTAAAGTTCCCCTATAATACAGATAACTTGTTTACAGTTTTATGATTAGGATCTACCCAATTTCTGATAACTATAGCAAAGCAGCAATTTTTCTTATCTTTAGTCTTAAAAGAGTCTCCAACTAGCTGGAAAGGAGTCTTTCAAAACCCTCCCTGGAGCTACAGGACCTTGGAGACTGGGAGGTGGGGAGGCCTGATCGTGCCCCGCCCTCACTCTCTTGACTTATGGAAGAAATTTGCATATGTTTAAATTAATGGAGGTATTTTGAAAGGCAAAAGATAGCTAATTTCTTTCTTTTTTACTGTTTTGGAACTGCTACTTTAAGACAAAACTATCCTTTTTCCTTAAATAAAACACATTTCATATAATATCTAGCTTAAGTTACTTAAAAACGTTTCACTTTTAAGATTGACATAGTATAAAACATAAAGATCTTAGTGTACTTTTCAAATAGACCAATTTATATCAA
>NW_004443979.1:18627741-18652690 GCF_000243295.1 Trichechus manatus latirostris
CATAAAGATCTTAGTGTACTTTTCAAATAGACCAATTTATATCAAAGTTTCTCCAAGTAGCTATTAAAAATCTAAATCACAAGACAGACACAAGATGCTGTTTTTTCTGGATGAAGAAGGAACTGAGGTTCTATGACTAGCCTTACAAAAAACAGCAATTCTTAGCCATAGCCACTAATTTAATACAAGACAAACTTAGACGCAATGTTCTAGGCCAGACGCAAGCTCTTAGAACAAAAGGAGACAGAAAGACCACATAAACTCACCAGATAATACCACACAAAACAAGGATATGGGGATCCTAGTTTCTAAAAGTGTATATAGCAATTTTTGGTAAGATCGACTCAATTCAATGGAAAAAACAGGTACAGAACTACCACTTCTCCCTTAAATATAAAAACACAGGTCAGGAGCTGCCACCTCCCCCTGAGAATTTTGCAAAACAGGCAAGAGCTGCCACCTCTCCCTGAGAATTTGGCAAAACAGAGCACTATTTTCCAGGTTTTCTCTGAGCCTCAAAAAAGTCCGAATTTTGCAGCTTATAGTGACTCACAGCTCTTTGAAAATAGAATTACCTCTTCAAACTCCCGAATCCAGGCCTAAACTGCAGTTTACTTAAAGAGTTACTAAATGTCTCTCTTACCCAAACAATCAAGCAAAAATCTAAGCAAGATTCACCTTAATCAATTAACCAGTTTTTCAAACAAATATGCCAAACAAAACTTAAGAACATGAGAAAAAGAACAGCTAAGAATAAGCAAAGGTTCGTTTTCTGAGAGCACTCACCCCGTCAATGTCGAAGGGACATGGAGTGGGAACACTTGGGTCCAGAAGATAGGACCTTTCTTTGCCGGCTTCTGCTCCACAGTCCAGGTCTCTTCGAAGTTGACTGGATTCGTAGCTTCAGATCCTGCTCACAGCGCCATTAACTGTTGTAGGGGAAAAATATCACAAAGTTTACTAAAGTAAAAAGAAAGTTTTATTTGGCATATATTCAAAAGGACAAAAGTGGGAAAATGAACAAGCATGCTGCCACAGCCATGTCTGCCCAAGTCCCGCTTTTGTATATTTTGGGGAAACTGAAAAGTGGCCAAAAGCTTCCATTATGAGAGCTTCAATATCACAGTATGCAAATCACACCCATTTTTAGCCACGTTATGTTCAAGATGTGCAGGACATTGAACAAGTAAGATCATTAAGTTTTGCTTTTCTGGGGGGGGTAGGGAGAGGGGTAAAGAATTTATAGACTGAGTAGAATTTACCAAAATTTGCATTTGCATCATCAAACAAATATGCAACAGATTACCAAAGACTATTTGGATTTCAATAAGGTATCAACAACGTTCTGGCTTGTGATGCCAAAGTTTATTAAAGCCTTTATTGAAATCAAGAATATGAGTCCAAATTCCGTTTATCAAATCAAAGTACAAAATGCTAGGAGGAACACATCGTGTAGCATAACCGATGCATCAGTTGATATGCTTAGAAAACACTTTAGTAATATTTTTTGTAAGACCTGACAGAATCGCTTTCTAAAGAAAGAGGCTAACACATCTTGTATCAAAATTTCACCTTTTTTTTCAGGCACAGGACATTTTCCTTGCATCCTATGCATCAGAAAATGCAAGTTTAGTAATTTTTACAGAGTAATCAAAGCAACATGTGATAATGTCTGTGTGGTATGCCCAAGTAAATTCAGCTTTGACCTGAGCATTAGTGGGTTTATGTGTCCTTGAGTATTTTATCTTAAGAATCAATACAGAAATGCTTACATTTGTAATGCAATAAATTCATTTAGTTTATTGCAAGGTAGTCATTGTAAGGCATGCAAGTAAGGCCTCAAGATATTCACTTAGCACTGGAGAATCAGAATTAACAATTACAATGTTAGTTTAATTATTAGAGCCCAAATCTTTAGACTTCAGGCTTTACCTTAACGAATGGTCTTGGGGAGAAAGACTTGACCACCTTACAAACTCAAAGGCAGTCCCCTATAGTTATGACCCAAGGTAGATTGTGGCAGGCAGTATCTAAGCAGGATCTCAGTCTTCTGAGAGAGCAACAGTCAAAGAGACCTTTTGCTGCTGTCTTTTCCAATAAGTGACAGAAATCAAGGGTATATATATACAATTTTCTCATCTTGGCTTCACAAGATAAGGGTTATGTGCTGTCATGTTCAACCATAATTGTTGTATTTTTTTGTCAATTAAGGGAATTATTGTATAACATATTAATGTCCCATGATAAATTTATAGATATTTTGATTTATTAGAAATTAAAGGGGTTGTTATATGACATTTTTACATCCTTATTTACTACATACTTCACATATTCCTAAAACCTATTTCCCAGGTTAGAACAACTTTCTAATGACTTATATTTATAGTTGCTAATGAGTAACAGACAATGGTTAGAGAATGTCGGAGAAGTGCACGGTTCTATCTCTAAGCTCAGAAATTCTCTATTTCTAACTTTACATTTTAAGTAACTTATATATAGACGTTTAAAGGCATTATACAAAGTATCATAACAGTGTAAAAAGCATTATGAAAGCATACATAATAGTGACTTGGTGGTTTGAGAACATCACAGAAAGTATACATAACTTTGGGGAAATGAAAACACTTAGGATTGAGTAAGAAGAACTTGCCCATCTCATCTGAGACTGTTGGGACTTAATTCCTATTTGTACATTCACATTCTTTCTACAGCAGCCTGCCTTTCTCCATAATGTTCAGTTAGCTCTGTTTTCGATATTTATGTCCCTCATGCAGTGTGTCTTTCCATTTCTTTGTTAAAATAACAGTTGCTGATCACAAATGCAAAGCAATATGGCATCATGTTCATACTCATTGAAGACCCAAAACAAAAACTAGGGGAAGGGAACAACATTCCTGACTTAAACAAAAGCCCCCAAAGTCCTCTTTCTCCCTTTTCAGAGTCGGGATTTTCTCAAGGTGAATGTGGTTATACTGACCTAAAAACTGCCTAAAAATGTGGTTCTTGGAACACCCTCATCACACATTCCTGTGTAAAGAAGAGTGACATGCTGAGAGCTCATATCTTGACCATTAATAGAACCAGGGGGAAACCAGTGGTCATTTAACCTGTCCTCCTTACTCACCTCTTGGATTATAAAGCTTGGAAGAAAGAAGGACAAGCAACTTCTGACCTGAGCAGCCTTTCAGAGAAGACACTGCCTCTCCTGATCCTGTTGGCCTTCCCTCTGCCCTCCAGGGCTCACATAGATAAGTGACTGTCCCCATCTCAGAGGCCCGGCTTACTCCAGCAGCGGCATTTCCACAGAGCCCCAGTTAGCCTATCTCTAAGATCAATCCTGCACCCAGTTCTTCACCAGGAATTTGCTGAATCCCAACTCTGTCTCTGGATAAGCAACACATAGAAATGACAAATAAGAAAAGTGCTCCCAAGGACCTGGTGGGTCATCTCTCTTCCATGTGCTGCAGCAATGTTTTTTCAAATGTGATTTATTATTAGACTGTCCAAAGATACTGGTGGAGGTAGGAGAGCTGAAAACAAAGGTTATCAATATCTAGACCTATGAATGGACAGCTCTATATCAGGAGCTACTGTACAGATCAAGAAAAAGAGTTATTTCAAATTCCATTTTCTAGACTTCACATTCACCTTGTTCTGATTCTTTTGAGTCCCTCAGCTCTACCAGGGCAGATACTCAGAGTCATTGGATTGTTGGCCTGATCACTATGTCAAAAGTTCTGATGGAGAAGGGAGTATCACTTTGGCACCCTGAAGCACGTTTCCCTTTTTCTACTTGTTTTCCAGTTATTTGCATTCATTCCCATTCATCCTGAGGATTCAGTTTAATAGGAGGATAATTCTGTGCCTGGGATTACAAAAATATTAGGACCTCTCCTCCTCAAACACAAGACAAAGACAATCTGGGGATGGTCATTCATGTATCCAATGAACTATAATGATTTTTCGTTATTTTTCAGACTCAGGATATGGGAGAAAGATACAAGAGTGTTCTGCTCCCTGAGCTCATCGCATTCAGGTCATAGAAATCAGCCCACGCTGGAAGTGATCAGGACATCAGAGGTCTGAAAGGCTTGAGGACAAAGTAGCAACCAGAGCAGGTCACAGAGATTTTCCAGGTCTTCTAGGATGTGCATCCTGATGGCAGCTCCCCCTACTATGTGTCTGAAGTATACTTAACCCCCCTCCCCAGCCAAAAAAATAAACAGACCAAGCTCCCTCATATCCACAGGAAGAAAGTGAGAACTAAGAAAGAAATAGGTCATGATACAAGTCAGTCATGCTACCCACAGAACACTGGAGCCCCTTCGAGGTGTTAGTGTGTCCTACATATGGCTCTCTTCCAACCCAAATCAAGTCTATTGACCATCCTAGCCTCTATATCCTACTATTCTGGACCATTGGCAGTGCCAACCCCCTAGGTTCTGTTAGTGCAGAGATCAAGAGCAGATTTTCTCTTTCAGTTGAGATCAAATGGGGCACAGAGGCCAGACCTCACTCCTGATCATATGTGGCATAAATATATCATATTACAACTGTAACTGGGACACTTGTGCAACTTTCCTGGTAGGAGAAGACTTTGTGTTGATGGTAGCTCACTGTTATGGAAGTTAAGGAGCTCCAACTGGGAAACCTCTACCTAGCACTGTCCCACATAGGTAGCTCAGCAAGAGCTATGAGCACCCAGAATCCAGTGAGTTCATCAGAGGCGTCTCATGTGCACCTCCAGGCCGGGGAGGTGAATGTAGGATAGAGGATTGTAGTATTGTGAGAAGGGTAGTGGGTGGCAGGTGAGGCTGCTAAAGGACCAGGCCTGGGTCACTGCTGTGAAGCAAAGAAAAGGAACATTGTCCATATTTGGAATCAGGTGTTGGAGGGGAGAAGAGAGTCATGGCTTCTGACCATCTTCCTCTTCCCAGTATGACTCAGATGCAGGTCTTCCTTGGACTGGAACTTCAATATCCTTATCTGATGCTGAATTGAAGCTTCTATGACTTACTATATCCAGCCTTTTTTTGCAGAAATACGATTGTCACCCTGGGAGCTCACAATATCATGAAAAATGCAGCAGGTCTTTGCTGTGCTTCAAGCCTACCCTCACCCAGAGTATGATACTGTTTCAAATGTCAAAGACATCATGCTACAGAAGGTACAATCCTCCTGACATTCAGATGCACTAAACAAGGTACTGGGCATCCTCCGTTCATTCAAAGCCTCAGGATCCACCCTCCTCTACATTCTGACTGATCTACTTGTCCCAGTACAATAGAAGGGAGTTGGGAGGCTCTCCAGGCAGGGGAGGTTCAGGCAACCTCATTCCTGGCTCTAAGCCCTGCTGGTACGGCAAGAAATGAACTGCCATCTCTCACCTTCTCTGACCAGCAGAAACACAAGCCTCGACTGAGTACAGCTATGAAGACCATTTCCCTACAGCTGAGCCAGGGTTGGATGATACAGGACCAGGTGGTACAGTATGGCAGGATGAGAAAAAATGGGAAAAGGCTGGTTGTCAGCTACACTCCAGGAAGTAGACATAGAAGTACAGCTTAAGAAGTGCAGGCTAATCTTCCTACACTATCACGACACCACCCAACTGTGTGTGGGAAACCCTCCGTACACTAATGAACCTGCAATGTTAAGGAGGCAAGCTTCTTCTCTGTTTTGTGCCAGGGACAGAGTGATTTGGGGGCATCATGGTCAGGTATTCACTGATTCAAGGAGACACTGGTATAGCAGGGTCCACCCTGGGTGGAGGCATTGTAATCTCTATCCATGAGACCTGGCAACTCATCCATCTCATCTCTTGTCCTTTTCCATGGGAGAACAAGAGGAAAGCTTGGGTCTGTGTTGAGCTGGAGAGAGGCTCACAGTGCTGGGGGATCTCAGAGACTTAGACTCTGCCCACCCCTCTCTCACTAAAAGCCAAAGTGAATGATGACATCTCAGCTCCCATCCTCCTCTGAACACCCAGGCCTGAGAAGGAGGACATGGGAATCAGGGAGAAAGAAGAGCATAATGGGGGAACCAGTGGTTTCTGGGCTGAAACTCTTGCCTTCTCTGTCCACAGGGTGACTCCAGAGAACTTTGGTGTGTAACAGTGTGGCCCAGGGCATTGTCAGTCTTGGATACGATGATAAGACTGCTGGACTAATCACCAGAATCTTTAGCTTTGTGCCAAGGATCCAAAGAATAATGAATGTGCCCAGGCATAACTAACCTATTGATCTCTGGGTTCTGTGGTAGAGTCCAAACCTGTGAGGGGGGAGGATGTCACATTCTTAATAAAAACCGTCTCCCAGTGTGGAGGAGCTGCCTTCTCTGTCTTCTTTGGACATATTCACTGGTCCCCGCTGTGCCCCAGGTAGGTTCTGATTGTACCTCCTCCACCTTCTTCTCTGCTCCCCCTTCTCATCCATCCACAAACTCCCCACACAAGCCAACAATTCACACTCGTGCATTGTCCCCATCCTATCAGCATCTCTAAATTCAGGTCCTTCTGTGTGATCCTATCATGTAGGGAATTGTCTTCTTCAGAAAAACAATGGAACTTGCTCCATAAGGCTCTTAATGATGACCTTTTCTTCCTCCTAAATCCATTCCATCTTACCAGCATAGAGGAGGGGGAGAAAAGCAACTGTACTTCCCACTAACACAATAGGGGCTTGGCATGGTACTCACCAGGCCACCTTCCCCATGAGCCTCCACCTTCATCTCCCTCTGTCCACTGCTCAGCAGAGCCTCTCCTCAGTGCACTCTCCTAGTTGGATCCTGCCTTCCGGCCCTTCATCCTATCAGAGGGGGCTCAAGGAAGCCAAGCTATGCCCACCAGAGCAGACTTTGGCAGAATGTGACAGATAGGCCTGGTCCCCACACCTGTAGACAAAATTACCACCTGTGCAAGCCCAGCACAGCTTTTCTCATCCAGCCCAACACACCCCATAACCCTGCATGGGCTCAGAGCTATCCAGTCTTCACTCACTTAGCTTCCTTAGCCCCTTCAGCTTGTCCCAGTCAGTCACAGCTGCTTGACCAGTATCTGGATTATATCCCATGAAAGCCTCAGGCCCCTGGTCCTTGGGGCTTATGTGCTTGACATAATATCTCTTTACAGCAGGATTGGAATTCGCTCCTCTCTTCCTTAAATAAATATTTATCAACTTCCTGAGTGACAGGCCTTGTGATACAGCAGTGAAACTCCAAAGGTATTCTTCCAACAGGGACTGTAGGACTGCTCTTTTTATCTGAATCCCAAGATTCTTCTGAAGGTACTATATCCCCCGTGCCTGTCGTCAGGCAGATGCTCCCATTGTGTGTGAAATGAGCCTAATAAGTCCAGCAATTTTCTCTCTATGGTGAAGATAAATCAAGTTTCTGGTGCAGAAAGGCCAAGTTTCATTCCTACCCCAACACAGCCTTTCTGGCATAACATGGAGGGCAACAGGGTTATTGCTGGGTGGGCTGCAGAACGACTTCCTGCTGATGGTATCTCAGTGGTGGCATGTAAGTTCCAGCAGTCCACAGCCTCCTGTGGACACCCCCAGTGTCACATACCTGTTAAAGGCCTTTAGTTCAGGGGTTTCCCGTGCCCCAGACACCCAAAGCCCAGGTAGATTATGGAAAGTTCATACCAGCAGGGCAGGGCAAGACTGAGAGATGGGCATAGGATAGAACTGTGAGCATCTGTCCATTCCCCAGAGGACAGCAGGACAGCACTAAACTTGAGATCAGGAGGGAGACATTGAAGCAATGGGATCAGAATGCAAACTGCCTTGGAAAGCCCAGTCTCCACAGACATTGCAGTTCTGACCCACTCCAGCTACTCCAAACAGCACAGGTGCCAAGAGGTAGAACATCCTAAAGATCTTGGAACCAGCCTCATCCACCCTCACCCAATTCCACCCACACCTTTTGTACTTGTTCCATTCTACCCTCCCCAGGACAATGTGCTCTGCACCCTTCTCTAATAAGGCAATCTTTCAAGATGAACTCTGTCATAAATTGTGTCACAAAGTGTTACAAAATTAAGGTGAATACTTAAGTCACAGCCCACTGAGCAATGCAGCAAGTCATAGTAACCAGATATGTAGTCATGGGACAAACAGTAACAAGATCTACAGAAGGCAGGCGATCAAAGCTACACACACTTGACACCAAAAACAGCTGCTTTCAGTACCTACGTTTTGAGTGTCGTTTGGTATTTCTCTATTTTTCCTCAATTTTCCACACACATCCGCTAAAGTAAGACTCTTAGCTCCTGGGGATGGGCATTTTGAACAGCAGACTGTCAATTCTGAAACAAGACAGCTCTGGGTAGATCTGACCATGTGCAAAATTGTTGCATTAAAAGCCCTTCTCATTTCACTGAGACTCAGAAAACAACTGGGGATTCACTAGCAGAAACCTCATAAAGAAGTTTCCAGCCCCACATTGAAGGGAGACATTGTTACCACACAGGCACCAGTGTTCTCTACCCACATCCAGTAGAACACAGATACTGGTCATGGGTCATGACAATGAAAGAACCAAAGAGGGAAAAGGTGATGAGGGTAATGACATTAATCATATGATCTATGATGACTGGGAGAAGGTGGACACCCCAAGAGAATGTGGGCTGAGCCTTGAATGGGAGCACCTGGGACAACAGCATACCGGTCCCAACAAATCAGAGGAAATTTTTCCTTCACATAAAGGTGCTAAAACTATCAAATTTCATGAAATCTAACAAATAAGTTTTGAGTGATTTCAACACTTTAGTTGACAAGACTCCAAAAATGATTATAAACTGCATTGGCCTTATAGTTTATCTACATAGTTTTTCTAAGTTTTTATGGACTCTTTAGAAGTATAATTACTCATGGCAATATTGTGAACCAGTGTTTGGATGTAGAGAAATTTTCTATAAAATTTAAAGAATAATAAAATGTCACAGTGTTTCTTTTGTGTTAGCTTCTTTTAAAAGTAGCATGATTAGGATAGATAATCATTTTAGAAACAGTCAAGTCTGGGGGAGAAAATGTTCACAACCCAAATCTATGCCTTCTATTCTAGACAGTATCTACAAACACTCTCCTATGCAAAGCCTGAGAGTCCTCAAGCGCCCATGTGCATGGTACACCTTGGGAACCAAACCCAGTGCCTCACCAGAGCACAGGACCAGGAGAGTGGAGGCCTTCATCTGAATCACTTTATCATTAAGGGCCCTAGTTCATGGGTCATGTGGGACCAGAGTGACCAAGGATAGTCAGCATAAGGAACATTCCATTCACATTTTCTTCCACAATCAGATATCGCCTTGGGTGCTTAAAGCATCATGAAGGAAGAAAGCACCCAGAAGGAAATTCCTGTGCTCAGAGCCAGACCGCTTGCTGCTTTAAGACAAAAAAAAATAGGACATGATCCGATATCAGTGCTCCGCATGTATCTCTCTGTTCACCAGCTCTTAGGGACTCACTCAGCTCCTTCTGCTCTCTCTTTCCAGCCTCGGTCTTCTGCTGTATCATATCATCACTCTGGGACTAGGAGAGACCCTCAAATGGGTGGCCAGTAAGAACAGCCCAAACCCTAGCCTTGGGCACCCAACAAGACAGCAGAATCTGAACTTCAAAGCCTTACCTGGTCACTGAGTATCTTCAATAAAAGACATGCACATAGTAGCTGTAAGACCTTTCCTTTCATCCCAGAGCCCCATATGGGGTTAATCTGGGCAGCATGCAGCAGGGCAGGCTTGGAACTCTGGCTGATGCCATGGTTTGGACACTCTCCAGAAGAGGGGCTGGAAATGCCACTGGGCTACAAAGACAACTTCCACAAAGACAACAGCTCTGTGCAGCAGCATGGGGATCACTAACGGTAAGGGTAACCTGTCAGGATAAGTTGACAGGCATGTTCCCAGAGTGACTCAGGGACACAAAGGTCATGGGAACACCTGGGAAGCACTATGTTCAGAGTCTACAGAACTGACTTACCAGGGTCTAAGGGGGTCCCATCCAGTATATGGGCCTTGACACAGGGAGACACCGAAGAGCTGGGCTTTAGTTGGAGAATTTAATCAGAACCAGGATGGGGGCACAGAATGCTGGAAGGTCCCTTCCCTATCTCTCTTTTTCCGTCACACAACACGCCTGAACAACTTCCTTATCTGAAAATAAAAGACCTCAGCAGAGAGCACGAAAGAAGAGTCTAACTGGAGGAGATAGCAGAGAATGCTGATTGAGCCACCTTTCCGTGTTCCATGCGGGGACTCCACTGACCCTTCTGTGTGAGGCCCAGGGCAGTGTATGATGTTGTTGTTGTTAGGTGCTGTCGAGTCGGATCTGACTCATAGCGACCCTATAGGACAGAGTAGAACTGCCCCATCGGGTTTCCAAGGAGCGGCTGAACTGCCAACCTTTTGGTTAGCTGCTAAGCTCTTAACCACTACGCCACCAGGGCTTCTATGGTAGGAGAATATAAATGATAAACCCCCTCAGAATTCATAAGGATCTCCAGTTTTATTCCCTAAGTAAAGGATTCAATCTCTATGCATGCCTGCATCTACATAATTCTCTCTCTATGACTTAACTGTGATTTGGATTGCCTTAACAGATCACCTTTAGGATGAGAAGAGGGTGCTTCGCTTTCGTGATTAGAAAGGCCCTTGATCCGCACTGTTCGTGTGTCAGTCTCTGATCACATTTTCATTCTTTATCTTTTCTGTTTTCTCCTGGCAGCCAACTCTATACACATCTCACATAAGCACGTGCTCAGTAGTTCCACACTTTCTTGTCACTGTCTCACCAATATGAGGACTCTCTGACGTGGGTGAGTCTGGGCTCTACAACTTAAGTCTCCTTCTGATGGGACGATGCACCTGACTGTCCCAGGCCATCGGCCTCATAACCGGGAGTGGAGTGCTGAACTGAGAAAACACCTGAAACCTGTTAGACACTCTTTCCACCAGGACCATCTTCCCAGGGAACCCCTCATTCTCCCAGGCCCACGTTCCCACAGCCATCAGTTGTGCTCCTCTGTGGTCTCAGCCAACCTCATGTCCCGGCAAAGAGGACATTCTATTAGGCTTTTGGCTCAGGTTTAGAGAACAAGATGGAAGGATCTGCCCACGACTCAGAGTTCACCGACTGTTCAGTCACTCAACAGCTTCAGGCCATTCCTGCTCATAAGTTTGCACAGAGATTGCAGACTTGTTTCTAAGCTACCCTGCACCGTGATAGCACCTGGGCTTTAGTTGCCTTTTGTCAGAGAGGTTCCAGATAATTTCTGCTCCTGTCACATAAATAATTTGTGAGTGTCAGTCAATGCTGGGCATGGTGTTGGGCCCTGGAGACACGATGGTGAGCATGATAATCACCTAATGATCTGGTGTTAGGGTGATGTCAGTCTGTATTTCACTGATTCCTTTGATCTGTACTGGAGCCCTATGTGACACAGCCTTGGGTAAAACTTAGTAAGAATGGAAAACTACTGTGTTCTAAAAAAAAACACACAGCAACAACACAACTTTCATTTGTTTAGCACATGCCACTTTGCTTACAGCATTTCATTTAGAAAATAGATGGTTGGAGCTGAAGAAAGTTAGTTGATCATCATGTAACATCGTTTTCAAATTGTGAAGCACCCTACACATAAAGAAGAGGTAAGGGATCAATTCCTGGGCCTCACTGCATATCAATCAGAGATACTCATTCATCTGATTTAAGTTTGGGGCAAGAATGAATTTCTTCCCTCAACGAATAATACCATTGGCTAAAGAAAGTAAAAAAATTTAAATGCACTAATATAGAGTACCCTACTCCTTTGAAATAAGAGGCCAAGAAAGTAAAGTGACAGGACAGTCAGTCAAGGATTGTCAAGAGGAATAAGACTGGACTCTAGTCTCCCACCTTCCAAGCCAGCCTCTTCCAATCAGGAGAGAGTGCTGTTCACACTGTCTTTTCTCCAAGACTATACAGTCAAGTGGACATCCAGGCTGCTCAGACACGTGACTGGAGAGGATGCCTCATGTGGAACCACGGGGCCTATCAAATCTTTATCTGAGCTGAAATCAGCCTTCTGGTCTTGCCACTGTCTATACCTCTCAGTAACGAAGTAGAGTCTGAGTTGCCTGAGGTTTTTCTTTAATCCCTCTGTTAGTGTGGCTCAGGAAATTATTCCACCACACAGCACTAGAACCACAAGTAGGAATTTTTCCCAGGCCCACCTGGCAGTTCTTTATTTACAACAGCTATAATGCATATGATCCTTTTAGTGCAACACAACTCTCTCCTAAGTCAAACACTTCTAGTTCTTCATCTCTTCTCCTAGAAGAATTTGGTATCTTTTCAGCTCCCAGAAAACTCTGTTGTGGAAATTCTCATCAGAAGCCAAGGCTGGGACATCTTATATGGAGATTTTCTTACTTTATTTCCACCTTGTGCTGAGCTGACCTGTCAGGTAATAAAGGAAATCAGTCCAGTGGGTGAAGATTCCCTCCTCCAACCTAATGAGGTGCTCCATTGAGGATAGGCTTATGAATGTGGTTTCTAGAGGGAAAATGAACAATATTTCCACTGCATCAACCACTGCTCTAAGGAAAATGAGTTTTGGTGCAAGGTCAGAAGAATTTGGAGTCAGTAACCTTAAATGAAGCTATTTGTTCTTTCTTTGAAACAAGAATAGAAGCACACACAAGGAACATGGAGCCATGAGATGCAGAAACTTTGCCTACATGACAGTCTTCCTGATATCCAACATTACCTGCACCATTTGAGATAGGAGAGACCACAGACAATCAGTATGCCTGGAGGGAATAGCCTTGTTTCTCCTCTTCATTCTCTATATGCATAGTGCCAAATTCTTTCACACTGGTATTCTTGACCCTTGAAAGTATCAAGATGGGGGATAACATTGACTTTATTGGAGTGACCTTGGACCAAACAATGAAATCACACAAGATATCTGTCAAACCAGTCCTCTCATACTCTCCTATCTAGGTATCTTTTTACCTGCCTAGTACTCTTATCAATATCCCATCTCCACTTCATCCCCAATCATTATCCTCAGTTCCATTCTCAAGATTCTGCAGTTGCCTGAAGTATCAAGAAGTGGAAGGATGACTGTGGATGGTTAAGGTTGTGTGTCATCTTGGCTGGGCCATGATTCCCAGTGGTTTGGCAGTTATGTAATGATGTAGGCATCCTCCATGATGTGATCTGATGTGATCAGCCAATCAGTTGTAAAGAGAGTTTCCTCGGAGTCTGGCCTGCATCCAATATATACCAATACATATATGGAAATCATAGCAAAGCTTGCTTGCTTGCTCTGGATTCTGCATCTGGTTTGTCATATCTGATTGCTGATTCTTGAGGCCAGCACCAGCTGCCTGCCATACTGCCTGCTGATCTTGGGTTTGTCTGCCCCTGCAACTAGGTGAGTCGGGAGAAGCCTCCAGCCTGATGCCTGATCCACAGATTTGGGATTTACCAGCCTTTACAACTGCATAGGCCATTTCCTTGAGATCTCTCTCTCTCTCTGTATACATATATATATGCTTCATTGGTTTTGCTTCTCTACAGAACCCAGCCTAAAGCGTTTGGTACTGCGGGTGGGGTTCTGGAGACACAAAATCCGACGAATGAGTTTTCTAAATTGATTCTTAAATATGACAAGTATTAAAGGAGCTGACGACTCTGCCACCAGTAGTAAAGAAGACACTGCTAATCCATTGTGTGAGGTAGCAATATTTATACACTAAATATTAACACCAATAGATGAAGTATTGGTAAAAAATGAGGCTCTGGCTGATTGTATGTTTGATACTTCTCTACAATTTTGTCAGAATAAGAAATACAAAGAAGCTGGTTGATTGGTCTTACTTTCACTAAACAATGTGGTTAAAGAAAGAGAATAGCTCAGGGCATAAGAGTCACACACCAAGCACCACGTAAAAGACTTCAAAATTTCCACTTGTGCCCTGAAAGAAAGCCTAATTTTGTAGTAAGGAGCTGATATTGTCAAAAACCAAACCTACAGTCTTATTGTAAGAGTGGCTGAATTACAACACCAGCTGAAATACCAATCTTGAATGGTGTCTGAAGTTAAAGTGAGGGCATTGATTGGGAATAAATGGGATCTTGAAACTTGGGATGGGGATATATGGGCAGATAATCAGGAAGCTAGGGACACTGGACAGCTAAATTTTGTGAATCATTCTTGCCACTAGAAACAGTCCTCTAACTCTCATCTGAAGAGATTATGCCATGATTGTCTGCTAAGCCATCCTCCCCAGTAAAACCATTATTCCCTCCAATCCCTTATCTGATGAGATTAACTCAACTGCATATGAAGAGCTTCTGTCTGAGATATCATCTGGGATGGTGCCGGAGTCATTGACTGGGGCATTGTCTGGGTCAGATGCCTTGTAAGACATTGCTGAATGTCCTCAGGACTCATCCCATCACATATTTTTGCTTCTAGACCAACAACTAGACATAAGTCCCAGAAAGCCCCAAAAGGTGAAGTACAAATTGTGACCCAGGAGGAGGTATGATACACTCCAAAAGAACTGCTTGAGTTTTCTAATATATACAAAAACCTATGAAATATATGTGGGAATGGCTATTAGGAGGTGGGATAATGTTACAAGGAACATAAGATTGGATCAGTCAGAGGGCACACCTTTTACAAAAATGGTGAGGAACAAATTTGTGAAAGGAGACCCAGCATCCTCCAAAACTTCTCTGATTGCTATTTTATGTAAGTCATATTTAAAAGTGAGAACTTCCCTAACTGAATTAAGACACCTAACTACAATGGGCCTGATTGGACCTAGTGACGGTAGGAGCCAAGTAGTGGCATTCAATCAACAAAGGCAAGGTTGACGTGGTTGTTGTAATGGACAGTGGAGTCAAAGCAGTAATCAGAACAGTCTGACTGGTATGGACTTATGGTGTTGGATACTTAGTCATGGTGTCTGTAGGAGTAAAACAGATGGGGAATCTACTAAATATTTACTTGATCTGTGCAAGCAGAAGAATTCTAGATCAAGTGAATGGCAATCTAACTTGATTTTCCAGAATAATCATGACCCCTCAATCTATTCCCAGACTTGAGTGAGTTTACAGACTCATAATCCCTTGAATGAAAGTGAGGCCGGGTCCCCCAGAACAGGACCTGAAGACATATGTATGTTGCTTGAGGAAGTGGCCCAAATATCCATGGTCTCCATTCCTGTCACATTAACTACTCTCTCCAGTTTTCACCTATGGCCTCATGGTGAGTTCCTTATGATCATTTGTCTAAGGAAGAGAAAACTTGTCCCTGGTTTACGTATGGTTCTGTGCAATATGCAGGCATCACTCAAAATTGGACAGTGGCAGCACTGCACCCCCATTCTGGGATCTCTCTGAAGGACAGTGGTGAAGGAAAATCTTCCCAATGGGCAGAACTTCATGCAATACATCTGGTTGTTCACTTTGCTTAGAAGGAGAAATGGCCAGATGTGCGACTGTATACTGATTCATGGGTTGTGGTCAATGGTTCGGTTGGAAGTCACGGACTTGGAAGCAACATGATTGGAAACTGGTGTGAAGGCAGTATGAGGAAGAGCTATGTGCATAGACCTCTCTGAATGGGACAAAGAAGTAAACATATTTGTGTCTCATGTGACCTTGGCAGAGGATGATTTAAACAATCAAGTGGATAGGATGGTGAATTCTGTGGAAACCGGTCATTTTCTTTCCCAACCACTCCCTTTATTGCCTAATGAGTTCATGAACCAAGTGGCCATGATGGCAGGAAAGGAGGTTATGCATGGGTTCAGCCACTTGGACTTCCACTCACCAAAGCCAACTTGGCTACAGCCACTGCTGAATGCCCAATCTGCCAGTAGCAGGGACCAACACTGAGTCCCTGATATAGCACCATTCTTAGATGTGATCAGTCAGCATCCTGTTGGAAAGTTGATTACACTGGACTGCTTCCATCATGGAAAGGACAGCATTTCATCCTTACTGGGACAGACAGTTACTTTGGATATGGATTTGCCCTCCCTGCCACAATGCCACTTCCAAAACTACTATCTGTGGGCTCATAGAATGCCTTATCCACCATTATAGTATCCTACACAACATCACCTCAGATCAAGGAACTCACTTCACCATAAAAGAAGTATGGCAATGTGCCATGCTCATGAAATTCACTGGTCTTACCATCATCCTGAAGCAGCTGGCTTCATAGAATGATAGAATAACCTTCTAAAGAAACAATTATGGTGTCAGCTAGGTAGCAACACTGCAGGGTTGGGGCAGTGTTCTCCAGGAGACTGTATATGCTTTAAATCAGCATCCAATATATGGTACTTTTTCTCCCATAGCCCGAATTCATGGTTTTAGGACTCAAGGGGGTCACCCCTAGTGACCCACTCACACATGTATGCTTTCTATGCCCTTGACCCTATGCTCTTCGGGACTAGAGGTCTTAGTTCCAAAGGGAGGAATGCTCTCACCTGGAGACACGAGATGGATTCCATTAAACTGGAAGTTAAGAATCCCAGCCGGTCACGTTGGGTAACTCATGCCTCTGGGTCAACGGGTAAAAAAAGGAGTTACCATATTGGCTGGTGTGATTGACCCCAATTACCAAGGGGAAATCAGATTGATGTCGCATAATGGAGGTTAAAAAAAGTATATATCTGGAATACAGTATATTCCTTAGGGTGTCTCTTAGTACTACCATGATCTGTGATTAAGTCAGTGGAAAACTATAGCAAGCCAATTTTGGCATGACTATTAATGGCCCAGACACTTCAGGAATGAAGTTTTGTGTCACCCTACCAGGCAAAGAACCATGGCTGAGTTGTTTGCTGAGGGTAAAGGAAATATAGAATGAGTGGTGAAAGAAAGTAGTTCTAAATACCAGTTACAACCATGTGTCCAGTTGCAGAAACAAATACTGTAATTGTTATGAGTATTTCTTCCTTTTATGTGTACAATAACCACTTTTGATACCTTCATTTATAAAACATAAGAAGTAAGAGGGGTAGTGTATTTTTGGTTGTGTGCATGCTAGTTGTATCACGTTAGGTGCAATCACGACTTTATAATAGTCTTTATTTACAGATTGTGTATTGTTTAAGAAGATGTGTACAGATGCCAAGTTGACAGGAGTTAGACTGCAATGGTTAAGGCTGTGTGTCGACTTGGCTGGCCATGATTCTCAGTGGTTTGTCTTTATGTAGTGAAGTAGTTTGGCAATTATGTAATAATGTACTCATCTTCCATGATGTGGTGTGATGTGATCAGCCAATGAGTTGTAAGGAGAATTTCCGCGGGAGTGTGGCTTGCATCTGATATATATATGGACAGTCTGGCAAAGCTTTCTTGCTTGGTCTGGATCCTGCATCTGGCTCATCATCATCTGACTTCCAGTTCTGGGATCTGACAGCTGCCTGCCATATTACCTGCCAATTTTGGGATTCATTGACCTCCATAATCCCTGAGCCAGTGGGCTACTATCTGTCAATCTTTGGATCATCCCCTCTGTACCTATGTGAGTCAAGAGAAACCTCCAACCTAATACCTGACCCACGAACTTGGGACTGCCATCCTCTACAATCAAGTGAACCCAGCTTAAGACAAAAGTGATGAAAGGGGGCACAGAGGCCATACCACACTCCCAGGCCTACATGACATCAATAACGGTCTCTGAGAACAGCAATAGCTGAAAGGCATGCAGAGTTTTCCTGGTGCAAGAAGACTACGTGCGGACAGTGGCTTACTGTTACAAATCATGAGGAGTAACAATCGAGTTCTTGTTTCCTAGGAACCCTTAACACATTACACAGACATAGCTCAGGACGATTCCTCAGTCCACAGTGGACCCTTTTCTGCATCTTCTGACTGGAGGAGGAGAGTGTTGGTTAGTGCATTGAGATTTGTGGGCTTGGGGCTCAATGGCAGGTGAGGCTGCTGAAAGGCAAGGCCTGAGTCACAACTGCAGAGAAAAAGAAGGTACAACTGTCCACATTTGGATTGAAGTGATAGAGGTGAGAAGTGAGGCAAGACTTCTCCCCTATTTTCCTCCTCCCAGTTAGACCTGGTTGCAGGCCAGCCTTGAGCTGGCATATCAAACCCTTATCTGATGCTTAGTTGAAATTCCTATGAGTTATTGTATCCAAATTTTCTTTACAGAAATATGACTGCCACTGTGAAAGCTTACAACATCAAGAAAGAAGAAAACACACAGCAGGTCACCCCTGTGCTGCAAGCCTTTCCTCACCCAGAGTTTAGCAGAGTTTCAACTTTCAATGACATCATGTTACTGAAGGTACCATCTTGCCTTAATTTGAGTGTACCTTCACAGGGTACTTGGGAGCCTCAGGTCATTGAGAGCCTCAGGCTCCTCCCACTTCTCTATCTGACTGATCTGCTGGTCAGCAATACAACGGAAGGGGGCTGGGGAGCTATCAGAACAAGAGAGAAATAGGCAACCTGTGACTGTCTCCGTGGCTCTGTGAGCCTGCTGGCAGAGCAGGATGGGAACTACCATTTCTCACCTCTGACCAGCTGAAACACTAGGCTCAAGTGAACACAGCTGTGCAGAGTGCTGCTCTACTACAGAACTAGGACTGGGTGAGGCCAGAGCAGGTGTGCAGTGTACGAGGCTGGGGAATAACAGATAATGGCTGGTTGTCAGCCACAGTCTCCCGGAAGTAGACCTGGAAGTGCTGAACATGCAGCAGTGGGAGGAAATCATCACATACTACAGTGAAGCTACCCATCTGTGTATGGAGAATCCTCTATACACAAGAATAAGAGAATGATAAGGAGACAAGCCTCTTTCCTGCTTTACTCCAGAAACAGTGATTCTAAACCCTACGGTTAGGCATTCACCAGCCACAAAGCCATGGTAGAGTGGGGTTCACCATAGATGGGTGTATCCTATTCTCAAACTGTCACACCTGAGTATCTCCCTCCAGCTCATTTATTGTCCTTTCTCCATGAGAGAATAAGGGGAAAGCCTCGGACTGGGATGAACTGGCAGAGGCTCACTGTGCTGGGGGATCCCAGAGGCATGAAATCAGCCTGCCTTTCTCCTCAGAGCTGAAGTGAATGGTGACCCTTTAGCACTTATCTCCTCTGAACACTCAGGTCCTGAGTAGGAGGATGTGGGAAACATGAAAAAAAAAAAAGTCAAAAGAGGGGAGTTAGAGGGGTCTGGGCTGAGACTCTTCTCTTCTCTATCCACAGGGTGACTCTGGGAGACTGTTGGTGTGTAACTTTGTGGCCCAGGGTATTGTCAGCCGTGGATATGAGAATAAGCCTGCCAAGGTCTTCCCAAGTATCTCCAGCTTTGTTCTCTGAATCCACAGAATAATGAATGCATGCAACGTAGCTAAATGACTGGACCTTGGGTTCTGCTGGACGGTCTACACCAGTTTGTGAGGCTGTATCAGACTCTTAATAAAGACCATATCCCAGTGCGGATGAGCTGCCTTCTATGTCTTCATTAAACGTATTCACTGGTCACCTTCTATGTTCCAGGCAGGCTCTGATTGAACTTCCTCTACGTTCTTCTCTGTTCCTCTTGCTTAACAATTCACAAACTCCTCACACAAGCCAACAACTCACATACGTGCACTGTCCCCATGCTATCAGCATCTGTAAGGTCAGGTCCCTCTGTCTTACCCTATCAGGTGGTGGAGTGCCTCTCTCAGAAGAACTTTGGAACTTGCTTCAGGAGGCTTTCAATGACTAAATTTTCTCCTTCCTAAACCAGGGCTTCAAACCGGTTATAACCAGTTCATTCATGACTGAGGAACCAAAAACAGAAAAGACTCGTATTTTTAAAATTTTTGTGAGCAGCAATGATAACCTGAATGGGAAAAATTACGAGTTGAAGCCCTGCTAGAAACTTAATCTCCCTGTTAGAAAACAAGGGCAGAGTATGCGTTACATAGCAACCAAATCTCTTGCCTGTTGGATTTTATCAGAGCTGGAAACAGTGGTGCCCAGCTCAAAGATGGTGGCTGACTGCACCAGTTTGAATATGTATCACTAAAATCCTGCCAATAATACAATCTTCTGCCTCAGGCTCCTGAAGGGGCGCATTACATCTCTTCTGAGTCTCTCACTCCAGGGTTTCATCCTATAATTTTTCCTGTTCCAGTTATTATTCCAGTTTACCCAAATTTTAAAAATTTGGGTCTGTTCCAGTTTTATTTTGTTGGTCATGATTGAATTGGTTTGAACTGCTTCAAAGTGCTGTCCTAAACCCGTTCTAATCCAACAGAACAGAGGAGGGGGAGAAAAGAAACTGAGCCTCTTACAGACTCAATAGAGGCCTGACATCATCTCCACAAGGCTCCTTCCTGGTCACCTTCTGTCCACCGCTCAGCAGAGCCTCTCCTCAGTGATGCTGTCCCAGCTGGGCCTTGCTTAGTGGTCCCTCATCCTGTCAGAAAGAGGTCTCAGTAAAGCCAAGCTGTGTCCACCAGACCAGAGCTTGGGGAAATGTGACAGACAAACTGCGTTCACACACATGTAGACGTTAACTCCTACCTGTGAAGGCCTTGCTCATCCCTTCTCATCTAGCCCAGCATACCCTACACCATGACCTAGGATCAGAGTCAACCATTCCTCACTCAGTGGCTACATTCCCTCAGCCTGACCCTCTTAGACACACCTGGCTGACTGGTTTCTTGATTATGTCCCATGTCTGGCCACCTGGTCATTAGGGCCTATGTGATTGAGGTAATGTCTTTCTGCAGCAGGACTGTAATTTACTCCTCCCAGTCTTCAATAAATATTCATCAACTGCCTAAGTGATAAACCTCGTGACACAGCAGTGAAACCACAAATTAGGTCTTCCCCTAGAAACTGAAGACCTGCCCTTTTTTGTCTGAATCCCAAGGTCTCTCTGAAGGTATATTTTCCCCCATCTGTCCTTGGGGAGATGCCCATACTGTGTACAATTAGGGGATTTTCTCTCTAGGGTGCAGAGATGTAAAGCTTTTGGTACAGAGAGGCCAAGCCTCACTCCTGCCCAGAGATGGCCTTTCTGGCATAATATAGAGAGCAACAGGGGGTAATGCTGGTTTAGGCTGCTGAGTAGTGAGGAGCAGCAGCCCACACACTACTCTGGACTCCACCAGGGCCACCTCTTCTCTTAAGGCAAGCGTCTCAGGGGCTCCCTGTGACCCCAGTTAACCAAAGCCCAGAGCAGTTTATGGAGGGCTATCCCAGAGCAGAGCTGTGCAGGACTCAGAGCTGGACATAGGATAGGACTGTGGACACCTGTCCTCCCCCAGAGGACAGCAGGACATCACTTACCTTGAGATAAGGAGGGAGATATTGAAGCAATGGGATCAGAATGCAAACTGCTTTGGGATGTCACAGTCTCCACAGACACTTCTGTTCTGACCCATTCCAGCTGCCCCAAAGAGCAGGGGTCCCAAGAGGTAGAGCATCCTGAAGATCTAGGCACCAGCATCATCCGACCTCATGCCATTCCATCCCATACATTTAGCACTTGTTCACTCTACCCTCTCAAGGTCAATATGTTCTGCACCCTTCCATATTAAGTGAACATTAGAAGATGAACTCTGGAAATAAATTGTTTCACACTGCAGACAGATACAGATGGTCGAAAACCTCCCAATATCTGTCTTTAAGACAGGAGACACCAACTTTTTTAGAACTAATCTTAGACAAGGCCAAAGTAGATAAGAATAATAAAAACATTGTAATATAATATATAATTACACAGTCAGACCATTAAGTCTGGTCTTTTTATCTGAATTTGAGTTCTGCACTACACATTTCTTCCATTCTGTCAGGGACTGTCTGCTGTGTTCCCTGTCACGGAGGTCATTAGTGGTAGCCGGGCACCATCTACTTCTGGTCTCAGGCTGATGGAGTCTCTGGTTTATGTGGCCCTTTTGTCTCTTGGGCTAATATTTTCCTTGTGTTTTTGGTGTTCTTCATTCTCCTTTACTCCAGTTGGGTTGAGGCATCTTAGATGGCCACTCACAAGCTTTTCAGACCCCAGGCTACTCACCAAAGTTCAAAGTAGAACATTTTCTTAATAAACCTAGGTTGTTTCCATCTGTTTGCTATGGTGAACAGTGCTGCAATGAACATACGTGTGCATATAATTATTCCTGTGACAGCTCTTATTTCTCCAGGATATATTCCAAGAAGTGAGATCGGTGGATCGTATGGTGCTTCTATTAATAGCTTTTTAAGGAAGTGCCAAATCAATTTCCAAAGTGGAAAACCATTTTTCATTCCCACCAACAGTATATAAGTGTTTCAGTCTTTCAAAAACCTCTTCAACATTTATTATTATGTGTTTTTTGGATTAATACTAGCCTTGTTGGGGTGAGATGGTAGCTCACTGTAGTTTTGATTTGCATTTCTCTAATGGCTAATGATCGTGAACATTTCTTTATATATCTGTTAGTCACCTGAATGTCTTCTTTGTTGAAGTGCCTGTTCATATACTTTGCCCATTTTTTAATTGGGTTATTTGTCTTTTTATTGAGGTTTTGCAGTATCTTGCAGATTTTGAAGATTAGACGTTGATCGGATTTGTCGTAGCCAAAAATTTTTTTCCTGGTCTGTAGGATCTCTTTTTGCTCTTTGGGAAAGTCGTTTAACGAGCATAAAGTGTTTTAGGAGCTCCCAGTTATCTAGTTTCTCAACTAGTGGTTGTGCATTGTTATTTATGGTTTGTATTCTGTTTATGCCGTGTATTAGGGCTCCTAACATTGTCCCTATTTTTTCTTCCATGATCTTTATCGTTTTAGATTTTATATTTAGTTCTTTGATCCACTTTGAGTTAGTTTTTGTACATGGTGTGGGTATGGGTCTTGTTTCAGTTTTTTGAAGATGGTTATCTAGTTATGCCAGCAACATTTGTTAAAGAGATTGTCTTTTCCCCAATTAATGGACTTCATGCCCTTGTGAAATATCAGCTGCTCATAGGTAGATTAATTTGTGCCTGGATTCTTAATTCTGTTCCATTGGTCTATGCATCTTTTGTTGTATCAGTACCAGGCTATTTTGACTACGATGGCAGTATAATAGGTTCTAAAATCAGGTAGTGTGAGGCCTTCCACTTTGTTCCTCTTCTTCAGTAATGCTTTACTTATCAGGGGCCTCTTCCCTTTCCATATAAAGTTGGTGATTTGTTTCTCCATCCTGTTAAAAAATGTCATTGGAATTTGGATCAGAATTGCATTGTATCTGTAGATCGCTTTGGGTAGAATTGACATTTTCACAATGTTGAGTCTTCTTATCCATGAGCATGGTATGTTTTTCCACTTATGCAGGTCTTTTTTGGTTTCTTGCAGTAGTGTCTTGTAGTTTTCTTTGTATAGGTCTCTTACCTCTCTGTTTAGGTTTATTTCTTAGTATTTTATCTTCTTGGAGGCTATTGTAAAATGATAGTAATTTCCTTTTCAAAGTTCTCTGTGTGGGTGTAGAGGAATCCAACTGATTTTTGTATGTTTATCTTGAATCCTGAAACTTTGCTGAAATCTTTTACTAGTCCCTGTAGTTTTCCTGTGGATTCTTTGAGGTTTTCTGTGTATAAGATCATATCATCTGCGAATAGGGATACTTTTACTTCTTCCTTACCAAACGGATGCCCTTTATTTCTTTTTCTTGCCTTATTGCACTGGATAGGACCACCAGCACAATGTTGAATAAGTGGTGATAAAGGGCATCCTTGTCTGGTTCCTGTTCTCAATGGGAATGCTTTCAGACTCTCTCTGTTTAGGATGATGTTGGCTGTTGACTTTGTATAAATGCCCTTCATTATGTCAAGGAATTTCCCTACTATTCTCATTTTGCTGAGAGTTTTTTTCATGAATGGGTGTTGGACTTGTCAAATGCCTTTTCTGTTTCGATTGATAAGATCATGTGGTTCTTATCTTTTGTTGTTTTATGTAATGGATTATATTGATTGTTTTTCTAATGTTGAACCATCCCTGCATACCTGGTATGAATCCCACTGGTTGTTGTTGTTGTTAGGTGCTGTCAAGTAGGTTCCAACTCATAATGACCCTATGAACAACAGAAGGAAACACTGCCCGTTCCTGCATCATCCTAACAATCATTGTTATGCTTGAGCCCATCTTTGCAGACACTGTGTCAATCCATCTTGTTCAGGATCTTCCTCTTTTTGCTGGCCTTCTACTTTACCAAGCACGAATGTCCTTCTCCAGGGACTGATAACTCCTGATAATATGTCCAAAGTATGTGAGACATAGTGTCACCATTCTTGCTTCCAAGGAGCATTCTGCTTGTATTTCTTTCAAGACAGATTTGTTCGTTCTTTTGGAAGTCCATGGTATATTCAATATTCTTTGCCAACTTCACAATTTAAAGGCATCAATTCTTCTTTGGTCTCCCTTATTCATTGTCCAGCTTTTGCATGCATATGAGACAATTGAAAACACTGTGGCTTTGGTCAGGTGCACCTTTGTCTTCAGGGTGACATCTTTGCTTTTCAACACTTTAAAGAGGTATTTTGCAGCAGATTTGCCCAATGCAATGCATCTTTTAATTTCTTGACTGTTTCTGTGTGTGTTGATTGTGTTGATTGTGGATCCAAGTAAAATGAAATCTTTGACAACATCATGCCAATACAATTCAACAGAAATGACAACAACAACAAGAAAAATTCATCATGACCAAGTGAATCCATCCTTTTCTATGCTCTGAAATACATTTAGTAGTACTGGTGTTAATTCTTCTATAAAAGTTTGGTAGAGTTCTCCAGTAAAGCCATCAGGGCCAGGGCTTTTTTTTTGTTGTTGGGGGCTTTTTTTTTTTTTTTTTTTTTCCTTTTCAATTTCTATTTTTGTTTTAGGTTTATTTAGTTTTCTTATTTCAGTTTTTGTTTCTTTATGTAAGTAATGTATTCCTAAAAATTTGTCCATTTCCTCTAG
>NW_004443979.1:18652790-18669692 GCF_000243295.1 Trichechus manatus latirostris
TGGCAGTATAATAGGTTCTAAAATCAGGTAGTGTGAGGCCTTCCACTTTGTTCCTCTTCTTCAGTAATGCTTTACTTATCAGGGGCCTCTTCCCTTTCCATATAAAGTTGGTGATTTGTTTCTCCATCCTGTTAAAAAATGTCATTGGAATTTGGATCAGAATTGCATTGTATCTGTAGATCGCTTTGGGTAGAATTGACATTTTCACAATGTTGAGTCTTCTTATCCATGAGCATGGTATGTTTTTCCACTTATGCAGGTCTTTTTTGGTTTCTTGCAGTAGTGTCTTGTAGTTTTCTTTGTATAGGTCTCTTACCTCTCTGTTTAGGTTTATTTCTTAGTATTTTATCTTCTTGGAGGCTATTGTAAAATGATAGTAATTTCCTTTTCAAAGTTCTCTGTGTGGGTGTAGAGGAATCCAACTGATTTTTGTATGTTTATCTTGAATCCTGAAACTTTGCTGAAATCTTTTACTAGTCCCTGTAGTTTTCCTGTGGATTCTTTGAGGTTTTCTGTGTATAAGATCATATCATCTGCGAATAGGGATACTTTTACTTCTTCCTTACCAAACGGATGCCCTTTATTTCTTTTTCTTGCCTTATTGCACTGGATAGGACCACCAGCACAATGTTGAATAAGTGGTGATAAAGGGCATCCTTGTCTGGTTCCTGTTCTCAATGGGAATGCTTTCAGACTCTCTCTGTTTAGGATGATGTTGGCTGTTGACTTTGTATAAATGCCCTTCATTATGTCAAGGAATTTCCCTACTATTCTCATTTTGCTGAGAGTTTTTTTCATGAATGGGTGTTGGACTTGTCAAATGCCTTTTCTGTTTCGATTGATAAGATCATGTGGTTCTTATCTTTTGTTGTTTTATGTAATGGATTATATTGATTGTTTTTCTAATGTTGAACCATCCCTGCATACCTGGTATGAATCCCACTGGTTGTTGTTGTTGTTAGGTGCTGTCAAGTAGGTTCCAACTCATAATGACCCTATGAACAACAGAAGGAAACACTGCCCGTTCCTGCATCATCCTAACAATCATTGTTATGCTTGAGCCCATCTTTGCAGACACTGTGTCAATCCATCTTGTTCAGGATCTTCCTCTTTTTGCTGGCCTTCTACTTTACCAAGCACGAATGTCCTTCTCCAGGGACTGATAACTCCTGATAATATGTCCAAAGTATGTGAGACATAGTGTCACCATTCTTGCTTCCAAGGAGCATTCTGCTTGTATTTCTTTCAAGACAGATTTGTTCGTTCTTTTGGAAGTCCATGGTATATTCAATATTCTTTGCCAACTTCACAATTTAAAGGCATCAATTCTTCTTTGGTCTCCCTTATTCATTGTCCAGCTTTTGCATGCATATGAGACAATTGAAAACACTGTGGCTTTGGTCAGGTGCACCTTTGTCTTCAGGGTGACATCTTTGCTTTTCAACACTTTAAAGAGGTATTTTGCAGCAGATTTGCCCAATGCAGTGCATCTTTTAATTTCTTGACTGTTTCTGTGTGTGTTGATTGTGTTGATTGTGGATCCAAGTAAAATGAAATCTTTGACAACATCATGCCAATACAATTCAACAGAAATGACAACAACAACAAGAAAAATTCATCATGACCAAGTGAATCCATCCTTTTCTATGCTCTGAAATACATTTAGTAGTACTGGTGTTAATTCTTCTATAAAAGTTTGGTAGAGTTCTCCAGTAAAGCCATCAGGGCCAGGGCTTTTTTTTTGTTGTTGGGGGCTTTTTTTTTTTTTTTTTTTAACCGCTTCAATCTCTCCTTTTGTTATAGGTTTATTTAGTTTTCTTATCTCAGTTTGTGTTTGTTTACGTAAGTAATGTATTCCTAAAAATTTGTCCATTTCCTCTAGGTTTTCAAATTTGTTGGAGTACAGTTTTTTATAGTATTCTGTTATGATTCTTTTCATTTCATTTGGGTCTCTTGTGATATCGCCCATCTCATTTCTCATTCAGGTTATTTGCTTCCTCTTCTGTTTTTCTTTTGTCAGTTTGGCCAATGGTTTATCAATTTTGTTGATCTTTTCAAAGACCCAGCTTTTGGTCTTGTTGACCCTTTCAAGTGTTTTTCTATTCTCCATTTCATTTATTTCTGCTCTAATTTTTATTATTTCCTTTCTTCTGTTACCCGAGGGCTTCTTCTGCTGTTCTCTTTCTATTTGTTCAAGATGAAGCGTTAATTTTTTTTTTTTTGGCCCTTTCTTCTTTTTGGATATGTGCATTTATTGCTATAAATTGACAGCTGAGCACTGCTTTTGCTGTGTCCCAAAGGTTCTGGCAGGATGTTTTCATTCTAATTTGATTCTGTGAATTTCTTTATTCTATCCTTGATTTCTTCTATAACCCATTAGTTTTTGAGCAAGGTGTTGTTCAGTTTCCATGTATTTGATTTTTTTTTCCTTGCTTTTTCTGTTATTGATTTCCACTTTTATGGCTTTATGGTCAGAAAAGATGTTTTGTAATATTTTGATATTTTGGATTCTGTTAAGCCTTGCTTTGTGGCCTAATATGTGATCTATTCTGGAGAACGTCCCATGTTAATTGGAAGAGAAAGTATACTTAGCCGCTGTTGGGTGGAGTGTTCTGAGTATGTTTATGAGATCAAGTTGGTTGATTGTGGCATTGAGATCTTCTGTGTCTGTATAAAGCTTCTTTCTGGATGTTCTGTCCTTAACCAAAAGTGATGTGTTGAAGTCTCCTATTATTATCGTGGAGCTATTTCTCTTTTCAATGCTGTTACAGTTTGTTTTACATATTTTGGAGTCCTGTCGCTGGGTGAGTAAATATTTATCATGGTTATGTTCCCCTGGTGTATTTTCCCTCTAATCATTATATAGTTTGATTCCTTATCTTTTGTGGTGGATTTTGCTTTGAAGTCTATTTTGTCAGAAATTAATATCGCCACTCCTGCTCTTTTTTTACTGTTATTTGCTTAATATATTTTTTTCCATCCTTTAAATTTTAGTTTGTGTCTTTGAGTCTAAGATATGTCTCTTGTAGGCAGCATATAGACGGATTGTGTTTTTTTCTCCATTCTGCCACTCCCTGTCTCTTTATTGGTGCATTTAGTCCATTTACATTCAGTGTAATTATCTATAGGTATGAAATTAGTGCTGTCATTTTGATGTGTATTTATGTTGTTTTTTACGGTTTCTTTGTTCCACTTAATTTTCTGTGCTGTGTCATTTTTCTTTATGTACTTTATTTTCATTGTTGTTGATTTTATATTTGCTGAGTCTTTATATTTTTCTTGTTTTTTATTTTGATGTGTAGGATTGTTAGTTTCCTTTGTGGTTACCTTAAAATTTACTTCTATTTTTCTAAGTTTAAACCAATATTTTATTTGTTGATATCACCTTGACTTCCTCTCCATATGCATGTTCTATAACTACATTATTTCATCCCTCTTTTCTTTTAATGCTGTCATTTTTTACATATTGACATCTCTGTTTCCCTATTTTCAGTGTTTTAGCTTTGACTTATTTTTTGACTTCTCTATCTGGGTTGATATCTGATTTTTCTGTCCTGTGTTCTAGTCTTGGGTTGTTACCTGATATTATTGATTATCTAACTGGAGGGCTCCCTTTAGTATTTCTTGTAATTTGAGTTTCTTTTTACAAATTCCCTTAACTACTGTTTATCTGGAAATGCCCTACTTTCACCATCATATTTAAGAGATAGTTTTGCTGGATATATAATTCTTGGCTGGCAATTCTTTTCCTTCAAGATTTTATATATGTTGTCCCATTGCCTTCTTGCCTACATGGTTTCTGCTGTATAGTCCAAACTTAGTCTTATTGACTCTTCTTTGTATATGACTTTCTTTATCTTTGGTTTTGGCAAGTTTGATCAAAATATGTCTTGATGACTTTCTTTTGGGATCTACCTTGTGTGGTGTTCGATGAGCTTCTTAGATATCTTCTCATCTTTCATGAGATCAGAGAAGTTTTCTGCCAAAAAATCTTCAACAATTCTCTCGGTATTTTATGTTGTCCTCCTCTGTTCTGATACGATAGTGTCCCACGTAATTCTTAGGGTTTCTTCTTTTTTTTTTAAATTATTTTATCTGATTTTTCCTCAAATAAATTGGTGTCAAGTGCTTTATCTTCAATCTCACTAATTCTGAATTCCATTGCCTCAGTTCTGCTCTTATGACTTTCTATTGAGCTGTCTAATTCTGAAATTTTATTGTTAATCTTCTTGATTTCTGATTGCGCTCTATGGATTCTTGCAGCCTGTTAAATTTGTCATTTTCCTCTTGTATAACCTTCTTAAGCTCCTCTGTTGCTTTGTCCGTGTATTCCTTGGCTTGGTCTGAGTTTCATCTGATCTCCTTCCTCATTTCTTGAAGAGCTCCGTATATAAATCTTTTGAATTCTACCTCCGGTAATTCCAAGACTTGCTCTTTCTCTGGGAAGTTTCCTGGTTCTTTGTTTTGGTCCCTTGCTGAAGCCATTATGGACTGCCTCTTTATGTGATTCGATACTGGTGGCTGTCTCCAAGCCATCAATAAGTTATTATATTTTTTAATTTTATGTTTGCTTACTGTGTCCTATCTTCTTGTTTTGTTTTGACATGCCCAAATAGGCGGATCGTGTGAACTACTTTGATCAATGGTGTCTTTGAAATTCTCATGTCGTGTCACCAGGTGGTTAGAGCTGCTACTAGGTATGTGAGCCCAGGAGTCCATTTACTTTTCTTGTGTGGATTCAGCTCAGGTGTCCAGATCATCATTCACCAAGAGTGTAGTACAGGATCTCACCTACAGTCCTAGATGGGCAGGGCTACATACGGGTGATTGGAGCAGTGTTGAGCAAGGTAGGGGGCTGATTGCTATCCCTGAGTGCCTGGGTGAAAGGCATGTCCCTGTTCCCTAGTGCACATAGGTGGGTGAGATTTGCAGCTGGACTTTGGGCACCCAGTGTTTTTGGCTGTAAGGACTGGGAGACACCACTTATTCTTGGACCCCTGTCATGGTATACTAGGTGGAGTAGGTGGAGCCACCAGTCCTGAGGCCCTTGACGTGGGTAGGTGAGGACCCTGCTTAATGGGCAGGGTGATGGCAAATGTCAGGAATATGCCACTCCCCCTTAGCTGTTGCAGTTGAAAATAAGCTTCAGGTGTATAGCCTGTTGTACTATGCTAATGAGGTCTTACACTGTTGAAATGGGCCCACACAAGCCTGCACAGGGCTGAAAGGCATTCAAAGTCCATGGAACCTTTATGCCTATGCCTAGGCAAAGGGGCTGTGCCTGTCCTGAGGTTCAGGCTTACGGGAGTCGGCAGATTATTTTTTCCCTGTTTGTTATTTGTTTGTTAATATGTTCCCTCTCCAAAGCTGGGAGAATGGCTTGGGGCTCTCGACAGGTCCCACTGTGGCCCAGGGGCCATGGCAATCGCTGAAGCCAGACCAGGACCAGAGCAGAGTGGGGAGGGGGCAGGTGAATGGGAGATAGGTACTTTCCAGAGGGGGAAGAGTTTTTTTTAATCCCGTGAGGTAGGTTAGACGCTTGCACTGAACTTTCACAGATCCAGTGCACCGTCCCCCTGGTTCCTGAGGCTTATACAGACTCTCCGCCTCTCAGTTTATCCCGGTGTAGAAAGCACTTTCCGAACACCACTGCTTGCCTCAGTCCATGCGCACTGGCCCATCCAGCCTGCAGAGTGCTGGCCAAGTCAAGCCTGGTATATTCTCACTATTTCTGAACTCTCTCTCCCTCCCACTGCTGCTCAGTCTGACTCCTCAACTTTGTCTTTGATGTTCAGGGCCCCTAGATTGTCATATATAATCGATTCACTTGTTTTTTCAGGTCTTTGTTGTAAAAGGGACCACAAGACTACTCCACCATCTTGGCCCCACCTCCTGAATGTATCATATTTTCTATTTTTTGGTAGAATATTTTGATTCTTCGTTTTCTTTCCCAATAACACTTTGCTGAAATACCTGCTGCTTTTTAACATCGTTCATTTCTTTTAAATATTACCCAAATGGAATATAGTCAAAAATAATATTCACTTTGACTTCCAGGTCTGCTTTTATCATGCCCACATCACACTGATTCCTGATGACTAGAGGCTAAATTTTCTCTCAGCAAAAGTGTCTGATCATGTAATATTTAGGATTTTACTAATAAGCAACAGCAAATTTTTTAAATTATAAGAAGTAGGTTTCTGCTCTCCAACTACTGCCATCCACTTGGTGTTTACAGGACTGCTTTGGTAGACCAGCCATTTTTCATCAGTACCTCTGCATTTGTAAATTCATCATACAGATTCTCTGCATCAGTTATACTCAATATGCCTAAACACTCCAAAGCACACCAGATGTCATCACAAGTGAACCCTCTCTACCTCTGGGAAAATAACTTTAAAGCACAAGAATAATTTCAACTTTTATCACAAAAAAAATTACAGTTTTAATTAAAAAATAAAGCCTTTTTTACCTTGACTGCTATCTTCTGATAATATATCTGAATTCTGAAGCAGTTTTACCTTCAACATGAGTCATCTTTTTCTTTGTATGAGTTTTTGTTGCAATCTACACATTATATCAAATAACTGGCTTGCCATTAGTTCATCCTTTTCTAGATCTTAATAACCTCATCAAAGATTACCAAACAATTTGGAGAAACAATACATAAATTCTGGTTTCACTGTAACTCTTTTCTCCATTCTCACTCTCAATGTACATAAGAATGTCCTATAAGTCCAACATTTTGCAAAGATGATTTTATGGCAGGTAAATGCTTTAACATCTTTACAACAATCAGATGGAGCCCTGGTGGCACAGTGGTTAAGAGTCTGGCTGCTAACCAAAAGGTCAGCAGTTTGAATCCACCAGCCCCTCCTTGGAAACCCTATGGGGCAGTTCTGCTCTGTCCTATAGGGTCACTATGAGTCAGAATCGACTTGACAGCCACGGGAACTATGGTCAGATACAATGACAGTCATAATAGGGTTATGTTTATTCCTCCCATTTCTATAAACCAAAATTCTTTAAGCGCTTCTATACATTTGTAGGAAACTGAAAAGTGATCAAATATTCCATTATGTAAGCTTTGAAACCACAGGTAAGAAATCACACCTATTTTTAGCCATGATGTGTACAAGGTGGGCAAGACAGTGAACAAATAAGATCTTTCAGTTTGCTTGGGTAAGAATTTATGGACTGAATGGAATTTGCTTAATTGGCCAAAAATGCAAATAGATAACCAAAGACTATTTGCATTTGGACAAGATAACAGCAGTCTTATATTTTATGTTTCTCCAGTTTCATTCAAGTTTTTTATAGAAATCAAGAATACGTTTTTGAATCACAGTTCACCCTAGAGGAAGAGAAGAGGAGGGGATTCAAGCCCCCAACCCCATGCCATTAAATCAAAGCTGTCCATTTGTTTTAAATATTGAGCATTGTTTTTTTTTTCCTTAAATAAAACATCACTGGTTTCAGAAAGTAAAAATGTGAATACACACTAGTTATTGGTTGAATTGAATTTTCCAGAAAGATATGCTGAAGTGGTAAATAAGGTCTTTGCAAATTTTATTAGTTGAGTTAAGATGAGGTTATATTGGTGTAGTGTGGCTCATAATCCTAGATGACTACTGTTCTTAGATAAGATATACAGAGAAAGAAAGATAACAGCCATGTGAAGATGTATGTAGAAAAAAGGAAACACTAATCATTGTTGCTGTCACCAGTAGCTAAGAGAGAGACATGGAACAGAGTCTCTCTCAGAGCCCTCAGAAGGAACTAACACAGATGACACCTTAATTTAGCACCCCTAACTTTAGAAAAGTAAAGCAATAAATTTTTGTTCTTATAAGCCACCTAATTTTTGGTATCTTGGTATAGCAGCCCAAGAAAACTAATACAGTTTTTGGTACCAAAAGTAGGGTACTGCTGTAACAATATCTAAAATATGGAATTGGCTTTAGAATTGGCTGATGGATAGAGGCTGCAAAAATTTTGAGGCACATGATAGTGAACTCCTTGATTGCCTATAAAGACTGTTGAAAGAATTAGAAAGTTAAAGGAAATTCTTGTGAGGGCTCAGAAGGAAAGGAGGAGAGTTGCAGAGTAAGCTCCTGTTACCATGAACAGAATGTTGCAAGAAAAGTGTAAAATAAATAGGCATCTGGTGAAGGCTTAAAAAGGAAATAATGAAGCTGTTATTGGACACTGGAGGAAAGGCAATTACTCTTTGAAAGTGACAAAATATTTGGTTATATTATGTTATAACGTTTTGTAGAAAGGACTAGAAGGCAGGAGGGGACAGGAAAGCTGGTAATAGGGAACTCAAGGTTGAGAAGGGAGTGTCGACATGTTGTGGGATTGTCAACCAATGTCACAAAACAATACGTGTACTAATTGTTTAATGAGAAGCTAGTTTTTTCTGTAAACCTTCATCTAAAAATACAATTAAAAAAAATGAATGCCATGTTATAAAGATAATATTATTATTTGTAAACTCATTTTATTATGTTCCAGTTTGTGATCATCCAGAGATTAATTTCTCCTGATTTTTTTGTTCACTGTATGGAAAAAAATTCCTTAACCATAAAAATAAATGAATATCATAAATATCTTGCAAAAAAAAAAGAAAGTAAAAAGTATAAGTCATGAACATGGATTTTTAGCTCAGGAACATCCAAGAAAATTTTGAAGGCCTGGTCAGGTTTCTCCTTGCTGTTTATAATACCCTGAAAAAGGAAAGAGATAAATTGACAAATGAACTGTGAAAAAGGGAGCTAGAACTTGAAGACAAGGCAAATTGTTCCAGAACAGTTAATTGTGCTCATGCAAAACCTGTACATAGAACAAAAGGAAGTCATCCAAATAGAACAAGAAGATTCTGCGTGGGTTAAAATTGGAAAAGCTGTGCAACTGGTTGTATCCTTTTACCATACTTATTCGATCTATGTGCTGAGCAAATGATCTGACAATCTGGACTATATGAAGAAGACTGAATCAGTATTAGAGGAAGATCTGCAGAGGACACAGCCTTGCTTGCTGTAAGTGAAGGTCACTTATACCACTTAACTGATGAAGATCAAAGACCACAGCCTTCAGTATGGGTTACACTTCAACATAAAGAAAACAAAACTCCTCACAAATGGACCAATAAGCAACATCCTGATAAATGGATAAAATGTTGGAGTTGTCAATGATTTCTTTTACTTGGATCAACAATCAAAGTCCATGGAGGCAGGAGTCAAGAAATCAAAGGACATATTGCATTGGTCAAATCTGCTGCAAATAGTCTCTTTCAAATCTTAAAAAGCAAAAATGTCATTTTGATGACTAAAGCACACCTAACCCAAGCCATGATATTTTCAATCACCTCATATGCATACAAAAGCTGAACAATGAAAGAGGAAAACCTAAGAATTGATGCATTTGAATTATGGAGTAGGTGAAGAATATTGAATATACTGCGGGCTTCCAGAAGAAGGAACAAATCTGTCTTGGAGGAAGTACAGCCAGAATGTTGCCTAGAACTTAGAATGGTGAGACTCCATCTCGTTTACTTTGGACAAGTTATCAGGGGGTTCAATCCCTGGAGAAGGACATCATGCTTGGTAAATTAGAGGGTGAGTGAAGAAGAGAGAGACACTCAATGAGATGGACTGACACAATGGCTGCAACAATGGGCTCGAAAGTACCTACTATTGTGAGGATTGTGAGGAACCACGCAATGTATACATACGATTACTATGAGTTAGAATTGACTCGACAGCATGTAACAACAACGTCAGTATTGTATAAGCTGAGAAAAAGTTCTCTGGAAAGAACAACTTGGGTGTGTGGCATAAACATTTGCTAAAGAGATTAGGCAAGTGACTTACGGATCCAATCAGCCATCTCATTGGAAACACTACCATCTTAGACTGAAAGGGACAGAAAAAGGTCTAAAATGAAGAAAAGCTATTCACTTTGTGGGACTCTACAGGCACAAAACACTAATGAAACTGCTTGATTGTGAACATCTACTGTCCTTCAAGAAAAGAAAAGTTGATCCCAACATCAGTTCAAAGGCCAGTAAGGTTTCAGGCACGGTCTGGAGAGGCAGGACTACCCACTCCTCCATTCAACAGGGGGTCACTGCCTTGGTAACAGAAGGCAAAGTCACCAACCTAGACATAGGGAATGATGCCACTGCACAAGACAGAGGAAGAGAAGTCATCATGCAGATTTGTCCAGAGGACAGAGAATTATTTTCTAGCCTTGAAACCTAATGAGTTTACCCTACTGTGTTTTGGACATATTTAGTCTCATGATTCATTTTTTCTCTCCAATTTTCTCCTTTTGGAATGGGAATGTCTGTCCAAGACCTGTTCTTTACATTGTATTTTAGAAAAAGATAATTTTTATCCTAGTTTTCACAGCTCCTAGAGGAAACTAAATTTGGACTTTGAGTTAAGGCTGGAAAGGGTTACGATTATTGGAAATACTGGGATGGAGTGAATATTTTTGCACTTGGAAAGTACTTGGATTTTAGGAGGACAGAGGACAGGAAGACTATGGATTGAATTGTTTTCCACAAAAAGTTTTGTTGACGTGCTAACCCCTGTAACTTAGAATGTGACCTTGTTTGAAAATAGGATTTTTGATGATCTTGTCTGTTAGGTTAACATGAGGTCATACTGGAGTAGATTGGGTCCTAATCCTCTGTGACAGGTGTTAAATAAAGGAGAAGAATACATAGAGATAGATAGAAAACATCCCTGTGAACAGCCAGCTACAAGCCAAGAAAAGCCAAAAATTGCCAGCTTTCACCAAAATCTACGAGAGAATCATGTAACAGATTCTCAGAGGCTTCAGAAGGAATCAACATGGCCAACACCCAGATTTTGGACTCCTAGCCTTTAGAATCATCTTTTTTGGGGGATGGGTACAAATATGGATCTCTTCCAGTCCGTTGTCCAGGTAGCTGTCTTCCAAATTTCTTGGAATAGAAGAGTGGACGCTTCCAGCATTACATCAGTTTGTTGAAACATCTCAATTGATATTCTATTAATTTCTGATACCTTGTTTTTCATTATTGACTTCAGTGCAGATTGGACTTCTTCCTTCAATACCATCGGTTTTTGATAATATACTACTACTTCCTAAAGTGGTTGAACGTCAACCAAATAATTTTGGTACAGTGACTCTGTATATTCCTTCCATCTTCTTTTGATGCTTCCTGTGTCAGTCAGTATTTTGCCGATAGAATACTTAAATATTACAACTTTAGGTTTGAATTTTTTCTTCAGTTCTTTCAGAAATGCCAAGTGGGTTCTTCCCTTTTGGTTTTCTAACTCCAGGTCTTTGCACATTCCATTCCAATATTTTACTTTGTCTTCTTGAGTTGCTCTTTGAAATCTTCTGCTCAGATCTTTTACTTAATTATTTCTTCCATTCACTTTTGCTGCTCTAAGTTCAAAGCAAGTTTCAGAGTCTCTTCTGAGATCCAGTTTAGGCTTTTCTTTCTTTCCTGACTTTTTAATGAACTATTGTTTCCTTCATGTATGATGTCCTTGATGTCATCTCATACTGAGAACAACAACAACAACAGCCTCTAGAACTGTGAAACAACAAATTCCTATTCTAATCAGCTATCTAGTTTGTAGCCTTTTGTTATGACAGCCATAGGAAACAAGGGTCACTGGCTTTAGAAAGTAAAAATGTAGTACACACTAATATAGACAATCTTGCTACCTTAAAATATGAAGCTCAGAAAAGGAAGCTACCAACTCTTTTATACACACACACACACACATATATTATACACACATATATATATAGTACTTCACATGAAAGTTTGCTGAACAAATACTTTCTCATTAAAAAGTCAGTACAGGGACTTCATACCATCAAGAAAGCAGTGCCAGGAGCAGAGCGCATCCTTTAGACTGGGGTCCCTGTGCGGAGAAGCTCCTAGTCCGGGGGAACACCGAAGATAAGAAGGCTGACAGAGAGAAAAAGGCTTCCCCTGGAGCTGACACCCTGAATTTGGACTTTTAGCCTACTTTAACTGTGAGGAAATAAACTTCTCTTCGTTAAAACCATCCACTTATGGTATTTCTGTTATAGCAGCACTAGATGACTAAGACAGAATTTCGTACCAGGAGTGGGGTGCTGCTCTAACAGATACCTAAAATGTGGAAGCGGTTTTAAAACTGAATGGATAGACGTGCGGCAGTGACAGAGGACCAGCAGCAGCAGAGAACCTAGAGCAGCAGAGAAACAGCAACAGCAGAGAACCAACAGCAGCAGAACCAGGAGACCGGTGAAAGATGGCACTGGAGCCAACCCACAGAGCGAGACAGCTGAATGCCTATGCGCAGAAGGCTTCCTGGCGGAGTGGGGTGCCTCCGGGCACTTACGGGTGGAGCTACTGAGCTTTGGAAACTTGCCCAGTAGGGCAGATGCGAGCTTGAGGCCTGAGGGCCAAGAGGCCATAGGAAGCAGAAGCTGAAGAGAAAAGGGACACAAGAAGCCAAGCTGCTTCAGCCTCAAAAGAGCCATTCTTAGAGCCTTCCTCATGGAGGAAAACACTCAACAATACTCTGTGTGGCTCTCCAAAACTATTGTAAGCACTTTGGATTTAACTGACTCTGGGTCTTCCATCCCCTGCCAGGTGGGCAGTTGGTGGTCACTCAACAAGCTTTGACAAGATCTGTTTTATATGCTGAAGGTGCCTATACCAAACAACAGAAACTTTTGGGAAAACTGTGATCTAATTTATCCACTGTATTGGTAAATTCCTTTATTTGATGGAAATAGAAAACCAATGTACACTAGCTTACATAAAAAAGTAATTGATTGACTCGTGTTTGGGACATTCAGAGCTAACTAACTTCAGGCACAAACTGGATGCAGGGTCAAATGATGTTTTCAGAGTTTTCTCTTTCTCTCAGCTCTACTTTCTTTTGTAGTTGGCCTCATTTCTTTCCATTACAGATGAACTTTCCCACCCTGGAAACATGTGTCTTGACGGGTCTAAGTTTACATTGCTTCAACTTAGCAAAAGTCCTGTAATACTCATTGGGCTGGCTTGGGTGATGTAGACTAATTATTATGCTTTCATTAACTATGAGTGAGTGGATTTTATAGGCTGGGGATGACTCTACCTGAACCAGTGAACCAGGGATGAGGAAATGGTGATGTTTTCCCAGAGAAAAATCTTGGTTGCTCTTACCAGATAAAGGCAAAATGGGCACTGAACAGGCCTGAACTTCAGGTGTTTATTACATCCCTTTTGTTATACATGTAGCCAATTGCATTTCTACTCAGTGAGAACTAGTACAGTTAGTTCTCTGCACTGTGTAGATTATGGAGAGTCTCATGCAGGATTCTTGGCATAGCAAGCTTCTAGTTAACATCTACAATTTTGTCAATAAAACCAGGGACAAAAAGACCTTTTCCTGTTTCTCACTCTCCCTATTCCCAGAGGCCAGGTACCTGCTGGGAAGGAGTCCAGTGATTCTTATATAAATGGTAGAAGAGAAGATGAACTTGACACTGGAGACTTAGAAGCAGACCCTGATCTCTTCTCCACCCCTCAGACTGCTGTACCTAGTCTCTTCCCATCCATTTTCTGAGAAGGCAAGAAAGGCTTTTATGGTTTCAGTGGCAACCACCAGCCTGGACCATTTCACCAGCAGTGACTATTTCCCAGGTTAGGGATGACTGGGTCCTTTTCTCATATTCTGTTACTCAGAATAGCTGTTGCCACAGTTACTTCAGGGAGTTTCCACCTCAGCTGAATGTTAGTCATATTTCTTCACTTTTGTTACCCACTTTGCTATCCTTCTCTCGCCTTGACCTCATACTATTCACCCTTCCAAAGAACACTGTTATCTCAGGTGCATCTCTCTTCTCTCCAGTACCTGCTAATGCTAGTAAAATAATTATCATATCTTACTGTGCTGTAAGAGGATCTTCATGCTGACACCATGTGTGTTTGCTTAATTACTTTCTTACATAGCTTTTATGTGTTCTGTTTCTCTGCTGCAATTAAAAATCTTTTCTAATTATCTTGTTTTCCTCAGGATTGGGAAATCAAGTAGCCTCCTTTTTATCCCCAATTAAAAAAAAAAAACCCACTCTGAAGCATTGGTTCTTTGTCCTTGACAAAAATATAAAAAAAAACTATCACGAGGCAGAGCCAAGATGGCGGAGTAGTCAGATGCTTCCGGTGGTCGTCTTACAACAAAGAACCAGAAAAACAAGTGAATCAACTATATATGGCAATCTGGGAGCCCTGGACATCAAAGGCAGAGTTGAGGAACTGGACTGAGTGGCAAGGAGAGGGAGAGACTGTTCGGAAGCAGCAAGGAGTTGCCAGACCTGACCCAGTGAGAGTCTGAGCCCTTCAGGCCTGATCAGTTCGGGGGTGAGCAGTGAGGCAGGCAAGCAGTGGTGCTCGGGAGGCGCGTTTACCACATGGGGAGAGACCCAGCACCAGAGAGTCTACACAGCCACCCAGAACCAGTGAGAAGCAGCCCTATATCTGTAAAAGATAACTACTTATGTACAGCCTACCATGCGGATCAAAAACACTCCCTTTAGGGAAAAACCTCTCTCCCATTTACCTTCCCTCTCCCTGCTCTGCACTGAGTCCTGGACTGGCTTCAGCAATTGCCAAGTGCCCGGGGCTGGAAGTAGGATCTTTCACACGCCTGGAGCCATTCTCCCTGCCTTAGAGAGTGAACAAATTAACAAACAGGGGAAAAAATAAACTGTCAGCTCCCCTAAGCCAGAAACCCAGGGTAGGCACAGCTCCTTTGCCTAGGCACAGGCATAAGGGATCCATGGAGTTTGAGTGCCTTTCCCCCTGCATAGACTTGTGTGGGCCCATCTCAACAGCGTAGGCCCTTATTACCACAGTACAAAAGGGTATATAACGGAAGTCTAACTTCAACTGTTTCAGCTGTGAAGTGGCAGGTTCTTGACATTTGACATTGCTCTGCCCATTAAACAGGGTCTTCACCTACCTGCATCAGGGGCCTGAGGACTGGTGGCTCCACCCACACCACCTAGCCACCTGCCATAGGAGCCCATGAATAAGAGGTGCCCCCCAGTCCTTACACCTAACAACATTAGGTGCTCATAGTCCAGCTGCAAAACCTACCCACCTACGTGCTCTAAGGAACAGGGATACTCCTTCCTCCTGGACACTTGGGGGCAGCTGTCAGCCCCCTGTCTTGCTGACAGTGTGTCCCTCTGCTGCAGCCAGATGCTTGTGCCTACACCAATCACCCATGCCTGTCTAGGACTGTAAGTGAGAGCCTACATCACACATTTGGTGGCTATCTACCTGGGCACCTGAGCTGAATCCATACAGGAGGAGTGGGTGGACTCCTGAGCTCACATACCTAGTAACAGATATAACCACCTGGTGACAGGACATTAGAGCTTCATAGGTGCCAATAAACAAACTAACTCATACGAGCAGCCTATTTGGACATATAAAAACAAAACAAGAAGCTGGGACACAGTAAGCAAACATAAAATAAATATAATAACTTATTGATGGCTTGGAGACAACAGTCAATATCAAATCACATAAAGAGGCAATCCATGATGGCTTCAGCAAGCTCCCAAAATAAAGAATCTAGCAATTTTCCAGAGGAAGAAAATTTCTTGGAATTACCGGAGGCAGAATACAAAAGATTAATATACAGAACACTTCAAGAAATTAGGAAGGAAATTAAGCAAAACGCAGAACATGCAATAGAGGAAATTAAAAACATTTAGAGAAGAGCATAAAGACAAGTTTAACAGGCTGCAAGAATCCACTGAGAGACAGCAATCAGAAATCCAGAAGATTAACAATAGAATTTCAGAATTAGACAACTCAATAGAAAGTCATAGGAGCAGAACTGAGGCAATGGAAGTCAGAAATAGTGAGATTGAAGATAGAGCACTTGACACCAATTTATTTGAGGAAAAATCAGATAAAAGGATTTAAAAAAATGAAGAAACTCTAAGACTTATGTGGGACTCTATCAAGAGGAATAATCTATGAGTGCTCATGATCATTAGCCATTAGAGAAATGCAGATCAAAACTACAATGAGATATCTTCTCACCCCAACAAGGCTAGCATTAATCTAAAAAACACAAATGCTGGAGAGGTTGTGGAGAGACTGGAACACTTATACACTGTTGGTTGGAATGTAAAATGGTACAACCACTTTGGAAATTGATTTGGTGCTTCCTTAAAAAGCTAGAAATAGAAGTACCATAAGATCCAGGTATCCCACTCCTTGGAATATACCCTACAGAAATAAGAGCCGTTACACCAATAGATATATGCACCTCCATGTTCATTGCAGTTCACAGTAGCAAAAAGATGGAGACAGCCTAGGTGACCATCAATGGATTAATGGATAAACAAATTATGGTATATCCACACAATGGAATACTACACAACGATAAAGAACAACGATGAAGCCGTGAAATAAAACATGGAGGAAGCTGGAGGTCATTATGCTGAGTGAATTCAGTCAGTCACAGAAGGACAAATATTGTATAAGACCACTATTATGAGAACTCAAGAAAAGGTTTAAACAAAGAAGAAAACATTCTTTGATGGTTACAAGGGTTGGGAGGGAGGGTGCGGGTTATTTCCTAACTAGAGGGTAGTTACTATATCTTAAGTGAAGGGAGGGACAGCACACACTACGAGGGAAGTCAGCACAACTGGACTAAGCCAAAGCTAAGAAGTTTCCTGAATAGAATCAAACACTTTGAGGGACAGTGTAACAGGGGTAGGGGTCTGGGGACCATCCTTTCAGGGGACATCTAGGACAATTGGCATAACAAAGCTTATTAAGAAAATGTTCTGCATCCTACTTTGGTCAGTGGCGTCTGGGGTCTTAAA
>NW_004443979.1:18672333-18678413 GCF_000243295.1 Trichechus manatus latirostris
AATCTAGCTTATCTTCTGGGGTTTGTGTGTTGTTGGTTATGGTTTGTATCCTGTTAATGCCATGCATTAGGGCCTCTAGTGTCGATCCTATTTTTTCTTCTATGAACTTTATAGTTTTTGGCTTTATATTGGAACTTACCAGATTATTTATTCAACAAGTTATCCATAGGAACAGGAGCTACATAGATCTCTTGATTGCTAGGCCTGCACTCTTTCAATCAGTGTCCATCCAGGCAGCTCTAATACCTGACTAGACAGGATGCTCCATGTTGAACAAAGTGGCCTATCACCTCTCCTTCCTATGAGCTGAAATATGCATCCTTGGGCTTCCAGTGAACTGTAGTGCTGTAAAGCGTAGTAAAATCTGTATTGCCAGAGTTTGCTCTTTAGTCTCTCCATTAGTGTGATTTGAAAAGCACACATTAAAAAAAAAGTTAATCATGCAGCTTTGGAAACACAAAGTGAAAATCTCACACAGGCACAACTGACAGTCCTTAACTTAGGACAACGATTTGGTGGAGCAATGGTTAAGCATTCAGCTGCTAACCAAAGGGACAGCAGATAGAACCCACAATAAGCTCCATAAGACTAAAGACCTGGCAATCTTCTCCCTTAAAGATCACAGCCGAGGAAACCCTATGGGGCAGTTCTACTCTGTTGTATAGGTTTCCAATGAGTCAAAGTCAACTCAAAGTCACACATCATTATGTATACCAGCCTTTCAGTGCAACTTAACTCTCATCCAAGCCAAACACTTCCAGTTTTTCATTGATATTCCTGAAAAAATTGGGAGTCCACCTCTGCTTCCCACAGCCACAGTCTCATAGCCTGGAAGCACCGGTTTCACCCTGGTGTTGCTTGGATTCCACCCACCAGCACTGGCCGGCTCCCTGAATGCCATTTGTTAGCTGCTGTTCTTGCTTTTTTCCACTTCTTTAGATTTCTTCCTTACCTCTCACCACCTTCCCCTCCTTTCTCTCAAATACCTGGCTCCTCGTGTGATTTTTACTCCTTCCTGAAAGGCTGTGAAACATCGCTCGACTATGGAACTGCCTTCCAGCCCATGCCACCGCTCTGGTGGGACCCCCAGGGCTTTTTGTTTGTTTGGTCTGATTTGTTCTGCATTGATTTGTTTGTTTGCTTTATTTTTCTTTTCTCAGCTTGGGAACCCCTTCTAGCCAGGCAGTACTGTGCCGCTTGGAAGCTACGCCTTTACTCTGTGCGGACGCACAGGGACATCACTGGGGGCATTTCTTTTTTCTTGTTTTTGTTTCTGTGTTTTGTTTTCTTCTCTCTCTTATTTCCTTTTTGTCTTTCTTCATTTCCAGTTTCTCAAATTACTCATTTTTCTTTTACTGTTTTTTTTTCTATTTTTGTTTTTCCACATTTATCAGTCTCTTAACTCTCCACTCAAATAGCAAGCTCCGTTAGCACTCTTTTTTGTTTGTGTGTATGTTTTTGGCTCCTGTTCCTTTCTCCTCTCTCTCATCTTTCTCATACCCATCATAGCTCCACACATCACAATCTCCCCTCTTCTTCTTGCCTTCCTGCACCATGTGCTGAACATCACACTCCCAAGCAGCACAGGCATGGCCTACCGGAGCTTGCCTTGCACTGATTCCCAGACTGCACTGTCAGCCTTAGTACTTGCCACAAACAACCCATCCCAGCAACTCCCCTTCATCTGGACCTCCCCTGCTGTACCATACCTGAGTGACTGACCCTGCCTATTAAGAAGGAGGTGAAAAGTATCATGCCCACAGAGAAGCAAACAACAAAGAACACACATCCTGCCTGCTCAGAAATAACCAAATAAAACAAAAAAGCAGGATGAAACAAACAAATCTACAATCAATAAACGAGGAACATAACTACTGAATTCCCCAAAGACAACAGAAAATATCAAAACATATACAAAAACAGGACAGGATGATTCCAGTAGGTGTCCAAAATAAGACACCAGATGACTTTCCAATAGAAGAAAAGACACTACAACAAAATGATAGGGAATTCAAATCTCTAATATTCAGAATTATCCAAGAGTCGAAGCAAAAGGCAGACAAAAATGAGGAAAAAATAGACAAGTTCATAGAAAAGGCAGACAAATTCATGGAAAATACAGACAAAAATGGAAGAATTCAAGAAATAATACAGGAACAAAATGTTAAAATAAATTCACGATGAGAAATCTTACACAAACAGCTATTAGATATCCAAAAGATAAACAACAAGATTTCAGAAATGGACAGTGTCATAGAAGGGCTGAGGGAGCAGGCTTGAAATGATGGAAGATAGGATCAGTGAAATTGAAGACAAACACTTGGATACAACTCTGAGGAAAAATCAGAAAAAAGAATGAAGAAAAATGAAGAAACCCTGAGAATTATGTGGTATACAATCAAAAGCAAAAATCTTCAAGTGATCGGAGTTCCAGAACAAGAGAAAACAGAAAATACAGAGAGGATCATTGAAGAATTGCTGACAGAAAACTTCCCCAATCTCATGAAAGATGAAAAGCTGACCATCCAGGAAGCTCAATGAACCCCATATAGGATATAGCCCAAAAGAAAATCACCAAAGCATATCATAATCACACTCGCTAAAACCAAAGACAAACAAAGATTTCTGAGAGCAGCTTGAGAAAAACAAAAAGTCACATACAGAGGAAAAATAATAACACTAAGCTCAGATTATTCGGCAGAAACCATACAGGCAAGAAGGCAATGGGATGACATATATAAAGCCATGAAATAAAAAAATTGCCAGCCAAGAATAATATATCTTACAAAACTCTCATTCAAATATGATGGTGAAATTAGGTCATTTCGAGATAAACGGAAATTAAGGGACTACGTAAAAACCAAACCAAACTTACAAGACTTACTAAAAGAAGTCCTTTGATCTGAGAACATACAACATCAGACCACAGGCTGTATCTAGGACACAGGATTATACCAGCCAGATACCAACCTAGGAAATGAACTCTTAAGGACTACTCAAAACCAAAAGAATTACAACAGGGAACCAGAGACGTTAAACTGTAAATGATAACAGTATCAGAACAATAAAAGATGGAATAAATAGGGTAGGGATAGAACCTTGTAATGGAGAGGAAGGCAAGGCAATAGCAAGTAATAATAGACTGGTACAAACCTAGGAAGAAAAGGGTAAATTTCAAGGTAACCACAAAAAAAGTTAGTAAACCTATTCATCAAACTAGAGAAGAAAAACATAAAGTCCCAGTAAAAACAAAAAATACAAAAACAAAAGAAATGAAAAAAATCCACAAATAGTAGGAACTCAGCACAGGAGAGCAACAGGAACAAAGAAAATGTCAGCACTACAAAAAAAATCACTACAAAATCACAATAAACTCACACTTATCAATAATTACACTGAATGTAAATGGCCTAAATGCACCCATAAAAAGACGAAGAGTGACAGAATGGATAAAAAAACAGGATCCATCCATATGCTGTCTACAAGAGACACACCTAAGAAACAAAGACAGAAAAGTATTAAAAATCAAAGGATGGAAAAGTATACCAAGGAAACAGCTACCAAAAAAAAAGCAGGAGTGGCAATACTGGTCTCTGATAAAATAGACTTTAAAACAAAATCCACCATAAAAGACAAAGAAAGACACTAATGACTAAGGGCATGATCCATCTGAAGACATAACCATAATAAACATCTACGCACCTAATGACAGTGCCCCCAAATACATAAAACAAACTCTAACAACGCTGAAAAGAGAAATTGAAAGTTTTACAATAATTGTAGGAGAATTCAACACACCACTTTTGGTAAAGGACAGAACATCTAGAAAGAAACTCAGCAAAGATACAGAAGACCTAAAGGGCACAATCAGCAAACTTGACCTCATAGACATATATAGAACACTACACACAACAGCTGCAAAGTACACATTCTTTTCCAATGCATATGGAACGTTCTCCAGAATAGACCACATCTTAGGCCACCGAGCAATCCTCAACAAGATCCAAAACGTCGAGATAATACAAAGTATCTTCTCTGACCACAATGTCATCAAGGTACAAATTAACAACAAGAAGATCAAGGGAAAAATTCAAGTACATCGAAACTGAATAACACCCTGCTTACACATCACTGGGTAATAGAAGAAATCAGAGATGGAATCAGAAAATTCCTAGAATCAAATGAGAATGAAAACACATCATACCAAATCCTTTGGGACATAGCAAAGGCAGTCCTCAGAGGGCAATTTATAGCACTAGATACACACATCAAAAAAGAAGAAAGGGACAAAACCAAAACATTAACTATAGAACTCAAACAAATAGAAAGAGAAGAGCAAAAAAAAAAAAAAATAACAAAATAACAAAAACAAACAAACCCACAGCCACTAGAAGAAGGAAATAATAAAGATCAGAGCAGAAATAAATGAAATAGAGAATAGAAAAACAATAAAAAGAATCAGCAAAACCAAAAGTTTGTTCTTTGAAAGGATCGACAAAATCGACAAACCACTGGCCAGACTGACAAAAGAAAAACAGGAGAGGACACAAATAACTCAAATGAGAAATGAAATGGGGGACATTACAACAGACTCAACTGAAATAAGAAGGATTATAAGAGAGTATTATGAAAAACTATACTCCAAAAATTTGAAAACCTAGAGGAAATGAATAAATTTCTAGAAATGCATAACCTACCCAAACTACCACAAAGTGATGTTGAAAATTTTAACAGATCCTTAACAAGAGAAGAGGTTGGAAATGTAATAAAAAAAAAAAAAAAAAAAAAAACTCCAAACAGAAAAAAAGCCCTGGCCCAGATGACTTCTCTGGAGAATTCTACCAAACATTCAGAGAAGAGCTTACACCAGTACTACTCAAACTATTTCAGAACCTAGAAAAGGAAGGGATATTTTTGGATTCATTTTATGAAACCAGCATAACCCTGATACCAAAAACCAGGCAAAGTCTCCACAAAAAAAGAAAATTACAGACCAATACCTCTCACAGACTCAAAAATTCTCAACAAAATTCTAGCCAATAGAATTCAACATCATATCAAACAAACAAAAAACACAACCAAGTAGGTTTCATACAAGATATGCAAGGATAGTTCAACATTAGAAAATCAATGTAATCCATCACATAAATAGAAGGAAAGAAAAGAATTGCATGATCATCTCAATTGACAAAGAAAAGGCATTTGAGAAAGTCCAACAGCCATTCCTGATAAAAATTCTCAATAAAATAGGTATAGAAGGGAACTTTCTCAACATGATAAAGGGCATCTATGCAAAACCATAGAAAACCCAAAAGACTCCACCAGAAAACTACTGGAACTAATGGAAAGATTCAGCAGAGTAGCAGGATACAAGATAAACATACAAAAATCAGTTGGATTCCTATACACCAATAAAGAGAAAGCTGAAAAAGAAATCAGGAAAACAATACCATTTACAACAGCCCCTAAAAAAAATAAGATAGGAATAAATCTAATCAGGGATGTAAAAGACCTATACAAAGAAAACTACAAAACACTACTGCAAGAAACCCAAAAGGATCTACAGAAATGGAAAGACATACCATGCTCATGGATAGGTAGACTCAACATTGTGAAAAAGACCATTCTACCCAAAACAATTTACAAATAAAATGCAATTCCCATCCAAATACCAACAACATTCTTCAAAGACACAGAAAACCAATCATTAACTTTATATGGAAAGGAAGAAGCCCCAGATAAGTAAAGCTCTATTGAAGAAGAATAAAGTAGGAGGACTCTCACTCCCTGACTTCAGAACCTACTGTACAGCTGTGGTAGTCAAAACAGCCTGGTACTTGTACAATTACAGATACATTGACCAATGGAACAGAATTGAGAACCCAGGTGTATATCCTCCACGTATGATCACCTGATCTTTGACAAGGGCCCAAAGTCCATCAAATGGGGAAAAGACCGTCTTTTTAACAAATGGTACTGGTAAAATTGGATGTCCATCTGCAAAACAATGAAACAGGACCCATACCTCACACCATACACAAAAACTAATTCAAAATGGATCAAAGACCTAAATATAAAGC
>NW_004443979.1:18680820-18703735 GCF_000243295.1 Trichechus manatus latirostris
TTTTTTTTTTGGTGAAAATACACATAGTCAAAGACCCACCATTTCAAAAATTTCTACATGCACAGTTCAGTGACATTGACTACGCTCTTCCTATTGTGCTGTTATTCTCACTTAAGATTAAGGCTTACAGAACAAAATAGTTTCTCATTTAACCGTTACTACAAATGTTACCCTATGACAATGGTTAACAAAAAAATATGGAACACTTCACGAATTTGCATGTCATCCTTGCGCAGGGGCCATGCTAATCTTCTCTGTATTGTTCCAATTTTAGTATATGTGCTGCGGAAGCAAGCACAAGGACAGTGAGTTTTTGATAAAAGGTAAAAAAGCAGGACTTCCAACTGGTTCCTAACAGTTCAGTAATTGCTGATGTTAATGAGGCAGCTTACAGGTGGCTTAGCAACCAAATCTGTTGCTTATGAGATTTTGATCTGATTAGAAAACAAATATAGGTGCCCGCTCCAAGGTGGAGGCTGACTATGCAGCTCTGAAAGCGTATCTCTCTCCAAAGGACTACCAGTAATCCAATCTCCAACATGGATCCCAAAAGCTTCAGAAGGCTGATGAGGGAGATTGTATTAGGCAGGGTTGTGGAGATTGACACACTTTCAAATCAGCTCAGTTGGCCATCATCTTTAAGTAGGGCTTCAACGTTGGTTTCTTACTGGGATCAAAATACGACAGGCAACAGATTTGGTTGCTGTGCAATGCTTAAATTGCCATGGTTTGCATATGCTGCCCATGTTTACATGAGCAATTATTGAACCATTAGGAATCAGGTCTGAAGTCCTGCAAAAAAGGAACACCCAAGTATGGGAACACTTAAATCTCTTGACTGGGGCTTTTTCTTCATTCCTTGAAACAACTGGCCATGAGACGCAAGGAGCCACAGGTGCAGAAACTTTGCCTACCTGTCTTTGCTGAGATCTTACATGGGTCAGTTGGGACATGTGAGATCATAGACAGTATGCCTGGAAGAGAAGCCTTATTTATCATTCTGTATATCTTTCATTCTCTATATGCAGACTGTCTTTGAGGCTTGGAATCATATTGCCTAAAGTCATTTGACCTTTGTACTTCATTCTTTCTAGTCATTCCAACATCTGAGGTTAATAAATAGGGGCTGATCAGACAAAGAGGGACCACCTGGGCTCCTGATGCTGCCTAAGCCCCAGGAGACATGATACAATCTATTATGGGCATGTAAAGAGGCCAATAAAAGCCCTGTGTCCTCAGGCTCAGATGGAGGAGAGTCCTGATTGATGACTATGTGGGGGAGAGGGAAGTGCCATTTCTCTTTCAAAATAGAGACTAGGCCTTGTAACACCTCCCTGACTTCTCCTATATCTCTTATTATGCCTTGTTTGTATCCTTTTTGGTTGTAATACATCTATAGTAATATGGTATATACTCCATGAATTCTGTGATTCATTCCAGGAATTAACAACCCCACAAGGGTAATGGGAGCCAGCTGGGGCTGGTGGTTGCTGTCTTAGGCTGGGTTCTCTAGAGAAGCAAAACCAGTAAAGCATATAAATATGTATAGAGAGAGATTTATATCAAGGAAACAGCTCACATGATTGTAGAGGCTAGAATGTCCCAAGTTTGTGGATCAGAGTAGAGGCCCAATTCACGAAGCCACAGAAGCTGGTGAGCCCAAGATCAGCAGATCAGAGAGCAGAGCTCCCACTCACAGGCTGTGAAGATTGATGAATCCAAAGTTCAGCAGATAAGCTGACAGCTCAAGTCCCAAAAACGAGAGGTGAGATGACAGGAGGAAGCTGCAGGATCCAGAGTGAGCAAAAAGAACGTCCGCTTATATTCAGATATAGGCCACACACCCAAGGAAACTTCCTTTCATCTGACTGGCTACTCACAACATATTCAATCATGGGAGTGATCACATATAAACACTGGGAATCATGGCCCAGCCAAGTTGACACACAGTCTTAACTATCACAGCTGCTTATTTGGCAGTCTAAAAGAAAGTGTCTTTCTACTGTGTGAGCTCTGACCTAGCTCTGGGTTGCTAGTGTTGAAAGTCAGTGTCCTTCTAACTTGTGACCTCTGACCCAGCTCTGGGTATCTGGGAGTGAGTGTACTGTGAGTGCCTGGTAGCTAGGATGGCAAAGTGGGAAATTGAGAACTGAATCCATTTCCACACTCTGGGAAGTAGATTCATGCTGATCCTTAACATGCAAGTAGTCCTTAAGGTGGTATTTGCCAACCATGCCGTTTCTTTAGTGCACTGTTAAATTCCTTGATACTGGGATTTTTGACCAGGAAAATATCAAGAATTACGGATAATACTGCATTATCATGGCACCCTGGGACCAAACAATGAACTGATGCTGGTCGATCTGTAAAACCTCTTGTCTCCAACTCTCTTTTTCTGTCATCTCTTTACCTTATTGGTATTCTCATCAACTTTCCATCTCCAGTTCATCCTGATCTCATGTCCACTGATAGATAAATAAGATCTTGTCAAGTATTTATTGCAGTGAGACCAGTGCTTGTTAATTTCACATTTATAAAAATTAAGTTCTGTGTAGCAGAGACAGAGTCTACCAGAACCTGCCCTGCACTGACCCCCGGCCATATCCTGTTGGCCCCAATATGCGCTACAAATGACCCATCCTAGCCCCTCCCCCTCTGCTGGACCTGCCCTGCTGCACAATAGCTGAGTGACTGGCCCTGCCCACAAGACAAGGTGGTGAGAACTATTGTGCCCTCAGATGAGCAAACAACAAAGAACACCCAGATTGCCTGTTCAGACATAACCAAATGAAACCAAACAGCAGGACGAAACAAACTCTATATTCAATAAATTAAGAAAATAATTACTGATTGTCTCAAAGATAGCAGAAAATATCAAAACACACACACAAAAAGGACAGGATGGCTCCAGTAGATGTCCAAAAAAAAAAAACACCAGATGACCTTCCATAGAAGAAAAGACACTAGAACTATGTGATAGGGAAATCAAATAACTAATATTCAGGGCTATTCAAGAGTTGAAGGAAAAAGCAGACAAAAATGAGGAAAAAAATAGACAAAACCATGGAAAAGACAGACAAAATCATGGAAAAGACAGATAAAAAATGGAACAATTCAGGAAAATTATACACGAACAAAATGTCAAAATAAATTCACAACTAGAAACCATATAAAAACAGCAATTAGAAATACAAAGTAAAAACAAAAATGGTTTCAGAAATGGACAGCATCATAGAAGGTTTGAACCAATAGAAGACAGAATCAGTGAAATTGAAGACAAATACGCAGCTATCACTTTGAGGAAAAATCAGAGAAAAGAACAAAAAAAATGAAGAAACCCTGAAAACAATGTGGGATACAAGCAAAAGCAAAAATTTTTGAGTGATCGGAGTTCCAGAACTGGGGGAGAAAACAGAAAACATAGAGATCATCATTGAAGAGTTACTCACAGAAAATTTCCATAACATCATTAAAAATGAAAAGCTGACCATCTGAGAAGCTCAATGAACCCCATATAGGATAGATCCAAAAAGAAAATCACCAAGGCACATCATAAGCACACTCACTAAAACCAAAGACAACGAAAGAGCCCAGAGAACAGCTCAAGAAAAAAAGTCACATACAGCGAGGAAACAATAAGACTAAGCTCTGATTACTCGGTAGAAACCATGCAGGCAAGAAGGCAATGGGATGACATATATAAAACCTTGAAAGACAAAAAATTGCCAGCCAAGAATAATACATTCTGAAAACTCTCGCTTAAATATGATGGTGAAATTAGGATATTTCCAGATAAACAGAAAGTAAGGGAATATGTAAAAAACAAATCACACTTATAAAAATTACTAAGAGGAGTCCTAGAGAACCAATTTCAGACAACAGCCTGAATCTAGGATGCAAGACTGCACCAGCCAGATACCAACCTAGGTAATGAACTCTCAAGGATAAATCAAAACTAAAATATTTACAACAGGGAACCAGAAAGGTTAATCTGTAAATGACAACAACATCAGAATGACAAAAGAGGGAATAAATGGTGTAGGTATAGAACTTTCAAATGGAGAGGAAAGCAAGGGGATATCAAGTAAAAAAAAAAAAAAAAAAAGACTAGTTCAAGCTTAGGAAAATAAGGGTAAATTTCAAGGTAACCACAAAGAAAGTTAACAAACCTACTCATGAAAATAAAGAAGAAAAACATAAAGTCTCAATAAACACAAAATGTACAAAAAAAAAAGAAATGAAAAATAAATAAGTAAAGGGAATTCAACACAGGAGAGGAAGAGGAACAAAGAAAATGTCAACACCAGGAAAAAAAGCACTACAAAATGACAGCAACAAACTCACACTTACCAATAATCACACTGAGTGTAAATGGCCTAAATACGCTCATAAAAAGACAAAGAGTGACAGAATGTAAAAAAAAAAAAAAAAAGCAGGATCCATCAATATGCTGTCTACAAGAGAGACAAGTTAGAAACAAAGACATAAATTTATTAAAAATCAAAGGATGGAAAAATATATATCAAGCAAACAGCTACTAAAAAGAGCAGGAGTGGCAATACCAATCTCAGATAAAATAGACTTTAAAACAAAATCAATGACAATAGACAAAGAAGGGCATTATATAATGATTAAAGGGACAGTCTATCATGAAGACATAACTATAATAAACATCTACCCACCCAATGACAGTGCCCCCAAATACATAAAACAAACTCTAACAGCACTGAAAAGAGAAAGTGACAGCTCCACAATAATAGTAGGAGACTTCAACACACCACTCTCGGTAAAGGACAGAACATCTAGAAAGAAACTCAACAAAGATACAGAGGATCTAAAGACCACATCTGCCAACTTGACCTCACAGACATATATAGAACACCCCATCCAACAGCAGCAAAGTACACATTGTTTTCTAATGCACAGGGAACATTCTCCAGAAAAGACCACATCTTAGGCCACAAACCAACCCTCAACAAAATCCAAAACATTGAGATACAACTAAGTATCTTCTTTGATCACAACACCATCAAAGTAGAAATTAATAACAGGAAGACCAAGGAGGGAAAAAAACACAGAAATTGAATAACACCCTGCTTAAAAACCACAGGGTAATAGAAGAAATCAAAGATAGAATAAAAAAATTCCTAGAATCAAATGAGAATGAAAACATATCATACTAAAACATTTGGGACAGAGCAAAGGCAGTGCTCAGAGGTCAATTTATAGCAACAGATGCACACATCAAAAAAGAAGAAAGGGACAAAATCCAAACATTAACTACACAACTTGAACAAATAGAAAGAGAACAGCAAAAGAAGCCCACAGCCACCAAAATAAATGAAATAATATAATAAAGATTAGAGCAGAAATAAATGAAATAGAAAATAGAAAAACAGTTGAAAAAATCAACAAAACTAAAAGTTGGTTCTTTGAATGTATCAATACAATTGACAAACCGTTGGCAAAATTGACAAAAGAAAAATAGGAGACGATGCAAATAACGCAAATAAGACATGAGATGGGGGACATTAAAACAGACCAAACTGAAATAAAAAGGATCATAACAGAGTACTATGAAAAACTAAGCTCCAACAAATTTGAAAACCTAGAGGAAATGGACTAATTTCTAGAAACTCACTACCTACTCAAACTAACACAAACTGATGTTGAAAACCTGAACAGACCTGTAACAAGTGAAGAGATTGAAAAGATAATATAAAACACACCCCTTAAAAAGCCCTGGCCCAGATGGCTTCACTGGAGAATTCTACCAAACATTCAGAAAAAAGCTTACACTAGTACTACCAAAACTATTTCAGGACATAGAAAAGGAAGAGATACTTCAAAATTCATTCTATGAAGCCAGCATAACTCTGACACCAAAACCAGGAGATATCAGAAAAAAAGAAAAGTACAGACCAATATTTCTCATGAATATTGATGCAAAAATTCTCAAAAAAATTCTAGCCAATAGAATTCAGCATATATCAAAAAAATAATACACCATGACCAAGTGGGATTAATATCAGTTATGCAAGGATGGTTCAACATTAGAAAATCCGTCAAAGTAATCCACTACATAAATGAAATAAAATGAAAGAATCACATGATCTTCTCAATTGATGCAGAAATGGTATTCAACAAAGTCCAACACCACTTCCTGGTAAAAAACACTCAACACAACTGGTATAGAAGGGAAATTCCTCAACATGATAAAGGGCATCTATACAAAACCAATAGCCAACATCATTCTCAATAGAGAGAGGCTGAAAACATCCCCTTAAGAAGAGGAACAAGACAAGGATGCCCTTTATCACACTCGTATTTAATATTGTGTTAGAAGTCCTAGCTAGAGCAATAAGGCAAGAAAAAGAAATAAAAGGCATCCAAATTGGTAATGAAGAAGTAAAACTGTCCCTATATGTAGATAATATGATACTATGCATAGAAAACCCAAAAGACTCCAAGAGAAAACTACTGGAACTAACAGAAAGATTCAGCATAGAAGCAGGATATAAGATAAACATACAAAAACCGGTTGGATACTATACACCAATAAAGTAAATGATGAAAAGGAAATCAGGAAAGCAATATCACTTATAATAGCCCCTAAAAATAATAATAATACTTAGAAATAAATCTAACCAGGGATGTAAAAGATATATACAGAGAAAACTACAAAACACTACTGCAAGATACCAAAAGGTATCTACATAAATGGAAAAACATACCATGTTCATGGATAGGTAGACTCAACATTCTGAAAATGCCAATTCTACCCAAAACATTCTGCAAATACAATGCATTCTCAATCCAAATACCAATACCATTCTTTAAAGAGATTGAAAAACTAATAATTAACTTTATATGGAAAGGGAAGACTCCCAGATAAGTAAAGCACTATTGAAGAAAAAGAATAAAGTAGGAGGATTTATGCTACCAGACCTAAGAACCTACTGTTACAGCTACAGTAGTCAGAACAGCCTGATACTAGTACAATGACAGACACATTGACCAATGGAACAGAATTGAGAAACCAGAAGTAAATCCATTCACCTATGGTCACCTGATCTTAGACAAAGTCCCAAAGTCCAAGTCCATCAAATGGGAAAAAGACGGTATTTTTAACAAATGGTGTTGGCAAAACTGGATGTCCATCTCCAAAAAAAATGAAACAGAACCCATACCTCTCACGATACACAAAAACTAATTCAAAATGGATCAAAGACCTAAATATGAAACCAAAAACTATAAAGATTATAGAAGAAAAAATAGTATCAATGCTAGAGGCCCTAATATACGGCTTTAATAGGATACAAACCATAAATAACAACACACAAACTCCAGAAGATAAGTTGGATAACTTAGATCTTCTAAAAATTAAACACTTATACTCATCAAAAGACATCACCAAAAGAGTAAAAAGAAAACCTACAGGCTGGGGGAAAAAAATTGGCTATGACAAATCTGACAAAGGTTCAATCGCTAAAATCTACAGGAAAATCCAACACCTCTACAACAAAAAAGGCAAATAATCCAATTAAAAAATTGTCAAATGAAATGTACAGATACTTCACCAAAGAACATTCAAGCGGCTAACAGGAGGAAATGTTTGGCTAACAGGAGGAAATGTTTGCCATCACTAGCCATTAGAGAAATGCGAATCAAAACCATAATGAGATACCATCTCACTCCGGCATTATTGGGAATAAAAAAAAAAAAAAAAACAGAAAATAAGAAACGTTGGAGAGGTTGCGTGGTGATTTGAACTATTATGCACTGCTAGAAGGAATGCAAAATGGTACAACCATTTTGGAAAATAATATGGTGCTTCCTTAAAAAGCTAGAAATAAAAATACCATATGATTCAGTAATATAATTCCACTCCTAGGAATGTATCCTAGAGAAATAAGAGCCGTCACACAAATAGACATTCGCTCACCCATGTTCACTGCAGCATTATTCACATTAGCAAAAAGATGGAAACAACCTAGATGTCCATCAACAGATGCATGGATAAATAATCTATGGTACATACGCACAATGGAATACTAAGCAACAATAAAGAACAACGGTGAACCTGAGAAGCATCTGACAACATGGATAAATCTGGAAGGCATTATGCTGAGTGAAATAAGTCAATCATAAAATGACACATAGTGTATGAGACAACTGCTATAAAAACTCATGTAAAGATTTACACACAAAAATAAGCAATCTTTGATAGTTGTGAGGGATGGGAGAGATGGGAAGGGAAAAACACTAAATAGACACCAAAGTGGTAACTTCGGTGAAGGGTAAGACAGTATGCAATACTCGGGAGACTAGCACAATTTGTTCCAGGCAAAGTCATGGAAGCTCCATAGACATATCCAAACTCCCTGAGGGACTGAATTATTGGGCTGACGGCTCTAGGGCCTTGGTCTTGGGACCATCTAGCTTATTTGGCATAATATTGTTTTATAAAGAAAATGTTCTACATTCTACTTTGGTGAGTAGCATCTGGGGTCTTAAAAGCTTGTGAGTGACCATCTAAAATACTCCACTTGTCTCACCCCATCTGGAGCAAGGGAGAATGAAGAAAATGAAAGACACAAGGGAAAGAGTAGTCCAAAGAACTAATGGACCACAAGCACCATGGCCTCCACCAGACTGAGTCCAGCACAACTAGATGGTGCCCAACTACCACCATTGACTGCCCTGACAGGGATCACAATAGAGGGTTCTGGACAGAGCTGGAGAAAAAAGTAGTACAAAATTCTAATTCAAGAAATAAAAAGACCAAACGTATTGGTCTGACAGAAACTGGAGAAACCCTGAAAGTATGGCCCCCAGACACCCTTTTAGCTCAGTAATGAAGTCACTTCTGAGGGTCACCCTTCAGCAGAAGATTAGACAGGCCCATAAAACAAAACAAGACTAAATGAGCACATCATTCCAGGGGCAAGAATGAGAAAGCAGGAGGGGACAGGAAAGCTGGTAATGGGGAATCTAAGTTCAAGAAAGGGAGAGTGTTGACTTGTCGTGGTGTTGGCAACCAATGTCACAAAACAATATGTGTATTAATTGTTTAATGAGAAGCTAGTTTGCTCTGTAAGCCTTCATCTAAAATATAATAAAAAATTAAAAAATAATTGTTAGAAGAAACAAGATATAAATTTTAAGAATGTAAAGATAAAACTATAAGCAACATTGTGAAAACACAGAAATAACAGCGATGATTATTAAGAACTTTACTTTTTTAAGCAAGAAATCTTTCCAAAAGTAGTTAAGAGTATATCAAAAAGCACAAAGAGTTAATAGAATAATTTAGTGATCAAAGGAAGTCCTATTAATCTGAATAGAAATGTGTTACTTTACAGAAAAAATACCCAAATTCTAATTTTACCTTTTTTGTACATTATTCATGTTGTAGCAAAGAATGTATTATATACTTTTATATGTATGCCTTTAGGCATACATGAATATACAAATATATAAATAATGAATAAATTTAAAGCTTATACCTATAGCTTTAAAATATAATAAACTTATCAGTATATTAAATTAAACAACGTGCATATCATATTAATGTACTTGCATAAACAGCAAAAACTTTCTTAATAAAATAAACCAAAAAAAAAAAGTTCTGTACTCTCAAATAGTGAAGCACTAAGAGAGGACGGATTGAGTTGAGAGATGTTATGTAAAGAAGTAGGCAGTTGCTAATCACAAATGGAAGGAAATATGGCACTATGTTCATTCTCTTTGAAAACCCAACTAGAACTTAGCTGAAAGTAACACCATTTCTCACTGAAAGAAAAGCTTGCAAGGGTACACTTTCTTCCTTCTCAGAATTCAGGATTTTTTCCAGGTAAATGTGGTCACATGGACTCAGAAACTGCCTAAGAGTGTGGTTCTTGTAATACGCTAACCATATACATTACTGTACAAGAGAAGAGGGACATGCTCAGTTATTATCTTAAGAATCAATACAACCTAGAAGGAAACATGTAGTCATTGAGCGTGCCACTCCATACTCAGGTCTTGGATTATAAAGCCTAGAAAGAGAAACCACGATCAACTTTTAACCTGAGAAAATTTTTTGAGAAGATGCTGCTGTTCCTGATCCTGTTGGCCTTGCTCTGCCTTCTAGGGCCTTCATAGGTAAGTGACACTCCCCACCTCAGAGGCCTGGCTTACTCCACCAGCAACTTTTCCATAGAGCTTCAGCCAGACAATCTCTATGATGCACCCTGGACTCAGGTGTTCACCAGAAATTTCCTGAACTCTATGTCTGCAAAAACAACGTATAGAAATGACAAGGGGGAAAAATGCTCCTAAGAAACCCAGTGGGTCATTTCCCTTCCATGGGCTGCACTTCTGTTATCTGGAAAGTGATTTATTACTAAGATGGCCAAACATTCTGGTGGAGGTAGAAAAGTTAAAAATGAATACAGTAAATTCCCTTTAAACTTAAGAATGGATAGTAACATCAGGTGCCTTGGTACAGACAAGAAGGGAAGATTTATTTCATATTTGATTTTTGAAACTTCACCTTCACGTTATCCTTATTCTGCTGAGCCCCTCAGCTCTACCAGGGTAGGTAGTCAGAGCTTAACTGAGCCATTGTACTGTTGGTGGGTTCACTGCTCCTAAGATCCTGAGAGAGGCAGGACTCCCACTGAGGTTCCAAAAGCCCATTTCATCATCTCCTATTTGATTTCCGGTTTTGGTCCTCATTCCCCTTTATTCTGACAGCTGAATTTAATAGGAAGTTAATTCTGGGCTGGAGTTCTAAAGTCCATTAAGACTTCGGCTACCCAGCCTCAGTCCAAAGACACTCTGGGTACTGTTCATTCATGAATTCAATGAACATATATAGGTTTTTTACTATGTATCAGACTCAGGATGGGAAAGAAAGATTCAGAGTGGTCTGGTTCAAGAGCTCATCATGTTCAGGTCTTAGAAACCAGCCCGTGCTGGTAGTGATCAGGACACCACAGGTCTGAAATTTTGGGAAACAAGAGGAGGTCAGAGTGTATTTTCTAGGTCTTCTGATTGGTGCATCCTGAAGGCAGATCTTTCCTCCTTAACATGTATCTGAAGTATATTAACCCCCCCCCCCCAAAAAAAAAGACTTCAGAGGAAGAAAGTGAGAATCAAGGAAGAAATGGGTCATGCTACAAGTCAGCCATGCTGCTCTCAGGAGCCAGGATCTCATCTTAGTATTAGGAGTCCCACAGACTGCTCCCTTCTAACACAAATTAAACTCCGCCCATCATCACAGCCTCAAACATCCCAGTGGTCTAGGCTACAGGCAGTACCTATCCTCTGGGTTCTTTGAGCGCAGAGATGCAATGAAGATTTTATCTTTATGTAGTGTTCAAATGGGGCACAGAGGCCAGACTGAGCTCCCGGCCCTACATGGCAGGAGTACTAAGATCTCTGACGGCAACTTTACCTGGGACCTCTGTGGGGGTTTTCTGGTGCAAGAAGATTTCGTGCTGTCAACAGTTCACTGTTACAGAAGGTGAAGAACAGCAGTTGGGTTCCTTTTCCTGGGAACCTGCAACAGCATCCCACCGACACAGCTCATGATATCATATGTGCATCTCCAGTCTGTGGGGAAATTAGAGTGGGATAGAGGATTGGAATGTGTGACAGAGACCATGGTGGTAGGTGAGGTTGCTGAAGGACTAGGTCTGGGTCACTGCTGCCTCAAAAAGAAGGTAACTCCGTCCACATTTGACTGAGGTGTTGGAGGGTGAAGTGAAATATGACCTCTGCCCCATCTTCCTCCTCCCAGCTTGACTCGACTGTTGTCCTACTTTTGGCTTGAACATCAGTGTCCTTATCTGACAATGAGTTTAAGTTCCTATGACTTACTATATCTAACCTTCTTTGCAGAATTATGATTGTCATCCTGGGAGTTCACAACACCACGATAAAGAAACCCACTAGGCAGGTCATCCCTGTGCTTCAACCTTTCCCTCGTCCAGAGTATAAAAGTGATTTATTTGTCAATGACATCATGCTACTGAAGATACCATCTTGTTCTTTTGCATGCACCCCTAAGGTATTGGAGAGCCTCTGATCATTCAGAATTTCAGGTCCCTCCTCTCCTCCATCTTCAATGCTCTACTTGTCCCAGGGCAATAAAACGGTACTTGGGAGACTCTCCAGGCAGGGGTGAAATGGACAACTTCCTCCTTGCTCCAAGCCCCGCTGACAAGGCAGGGTCTGAACTGCCATCTCTCACTTTCCCTGACCAGCTGAAATACAAAGCATGACTGAACACAGCTGTGAAGACCATTGCCCTACCACGGAGCTAGGACTGGGTAAGGCCAGAACAAGTATGCAGCGTAGCAGGCTGGGGAATAACAGATAATGGCAGGTTTTCAATGACACTCCAAGAAGTAGATTTGGAAGTGCAGAACAAGTAGCACTGCAAGTGAATCTACTCACACTATGATGACACCACACAGCTGTGTGTGGGGAACCGTCTGTACACTAAGCATATGGGAGTGATAAGGAGACAAGCATCTTTCCAGCCTTGCTCCATAAATAGAGTGATTTTAAAGCCCCATGTCAAGCATTTACCTCCCACAGAGCCACCATCAGAGCAGGGTCCACTACCGGTGGAGGCATTCTCTTCTCAACCCGTCACACCTGGGCATCTCCCTCCAGCTCATCTCTTGTCCTTTCTCCATGGGACAACCAGAGGAAAGCCGGGGATGGGGTTGAGCTGAAGAGAGGATTCTATCAGGGCAGAGGCTCACTGTGTTTGGGGAACCCAGTGATCTGGATTCTGCCCACTACTCTCACTCAGAGCTAAAGTGAATCATGACCCTTCAGCCCCTTCCTCCTCTGAACACCCAGGTCCAGAGTAGGAGGACATAGGCACTGTCTTAGTCATCTAGTGCTGCTATAAGAGAAATATCACCAGTGGATGGCTTTAACAAAGAGAAATTTATTTCTGCACAGTAAAGTAAGCTAAAAGTCCAAATTCAGGGCATCAGCTCCAGGGGAAGGCTTTCTGTCTCTGTTAGCCTTTTCATCAGTGTTCCCCTGGACTAGGAGCTTCTCCTTGCAGGGACCCCAGGTCCAAAGGACATGCTCTGCTCCTGGCACTGTTTTCTTGGTGGTATGAGGTCCCCGTCTCTCTGCTCGCTTCTGTCTTTTATATCTCAAGAGATTGCCTCAGGACACAATCCAATCTTGTAGATTGAGTCCTCCCTTACTAACATAACTGCCACCCATCCTCCCCCATTAACATCATAGAAGCAGGATTTACAACATATAGGAAAATCACACAATACCAGGAACCATGGCACAGCCAAATTGATACACACATTTTGGGGGTGACATAATACAGTCCATGACAGGCACCAGTGAGAAAAAAGAGCCTGAGGACTGAAGTCATAAGGGTCTGCGCTGAGACTCCTCCTTTCCTCTGTCCACAGGGTGAATCTGGGGTACCCTTGGTGTGTAACAATGTGGCCTAGGGCATTGTCTACCTTGAAAGAAATACTACCTCTATTGGAGTCTTTACCAGAATCTCCAGCTTTGTGCCCTGGATCCACAGAATAATCAGTGCATCCTGGCATAGCTAAGTGACTGGCCCTCGCTTCTGTGACAAAGTCCACACCTGTGTTCAGGGAGGAAGTTACATTTTTAATAAAGACCATGTCCTGTGTGGAGGAGCTGCTGGCTGCTTCTTCATTGAACGTATCAACCTGTCACCTGCTGTGCCCTAGACAGTCCCAGACAGGCTCTGATTGCACCTCCTCTACCATCTTCTCTCCTCCCACTGCTCACCAATCTACAAATTCTGCACACAAGTCAACAGCTCATACTTGTGCACTGTCCCATTCAATCAGCTTGTCTAAGGCAGGTCTCTTTGTCTGACTCTATCAGGTAGGAGAGTGACTTCTTTTGAAGAACAATGGAACTTGTGGCACGAGGCTCTCAAAGATGGCCTTTTCTTCTTCATTAACCTACCCCAGCCCAACAGCACAGAGGACGGGGAGAAAAGCAACTGAGACTCCAATTAACAAATAGGGGCCTGGCATGTCCTCAGTAAGACCACCTCCCTGTGAGGCTCCACCTTCATCTCACTCTTTCCACGGATTAGCAGGTCCTCCTCAGTGCTGCTGTTCCACCTGGGCTCTGTATGCTGGCTTCTCATCCTGTCAGAGAGGGGACTCAGGGAAACCAGGCTGTCCCCACCAGAGCAGAATTTGGGGGAAGGTGACAGAAAGCCCTGTTCCCCATACCTGTAGACACACTTCCACTTGTGCAGACCCAGCTCACCCTTTCTTATCCATGCCAGCACACCCTACACCCCCGCATGAGTTCAGAGCCCCTGCTCGCTTAGTGCCCTTAGTCCATCAGCCTGTCCTATTTAGTCACACTAGAATGGCTGATATCTTGATAATGTCCTTTGTGGCCTATGTGCTTGAAATGATGTCTTTCTGCAACAGGATTGGAATTCACTCCTCTTACCCTTAAATATGGAAACCCTGGTGGTGTAGTGGTTAAGAGCTACAGCTACTAACAAAAGATCAACAGTTCAAATCCACGAGGTGCTCCTTGGAAAGCTTATGGGGCAGTTCTACTCTATCTTATAGCGTCACTATGAGTCGGAATCGACCCTTAAATAAACATTCATCTACCGCCTAAGTGATAGGCCTTGTGATACAGCAGTGAAACCACAAAGTCTACCCCCAGGAACTATAAACTTGCTCTTTTTGTTTGAATCCCAAGGGCATTCAGAAGATTCTATCCCCATCTGGGCTGTCAAAAAGATGTCTACTCTGTGGCCTCATTCGACTCAGAATCCCAGCAGACTTTCTCTCTCAGGCAGACACTGTGACACATACAGGCAAACCTTCAGTACTGCTCTTTCTATCATGACATGGAGGGGAGTGGGTGGTAATGCTAGTGTCCAATATAGAAAGACTTCCTGCTGATGGCAGCTCAGCCTACACCCTTCTGTGGACACCCACATGTCCACATCCCCTCTAAAGGCCTGCAGCTAAGAGGCTCCATGTGTCACTTAAGGCCCAGAGCAGCTCATGGAGGGTCCATCTCCTAGCAGAGCTGGGTGAGACTGAGAGGTGGACATAGGATAGGATTCTGGTCATCTGTCATCTTCCCAGAGAACAGCAGGAGAGCACTCAAGCTGAGAGCAGTAGGGAGATATTGAAGCAATGGGATCAGAATGAAAACTGGCTTGGGATAACCTAGTCTAGACAGACACTACAGTTCTAAATAATTCCAACTACCCTAAACAACAGGAGTGCCTAGAGGTAGAGCATCCTGAAGATCTAGGCACTAACGTCATCCGCCACCACCCCATTCCAGCCTACAATTTCAGCATTTGTTCACTCTGCCTTCCTCAGAACAATGTGCTCTATACCCTTCCCTTTAAGGCAATCTTTGAGAAGAACTCTGGAAATAAATCATGTTGCAGTAAAAACCACCCAATTTATTTCCATCAGAACTAGACAGTAACTTTCTTAGAGAGCTAACCTAGGGCACAAACAAACCAAACATATACATATAATTTTGTGTATATATATTTATATATTTTTTATACTCACACGTTAATATAACATATAACTATATACATGTGTTACTTTACATAAAATATTTAACATAGACTTTTATTTGAAATTTTATATGCTAATGTATTATTTAATTTTTACATAAATGCTATTATTTAAATAAATCAGCAACATGAGTTTTTAATAGTGACAATAAGTAGTAATTAATATTAGCATAAATTAGACAATATCTGTGAGAAGAGGGTGATGATATTTTATGCTGTTTCAACCTTCTAATACAGAAATAATTTTCTTATTTTTTAAATCCTTTATTAGATATTTATAATTTGTAGGATATTTTATTGTGTTGTCCTAATACACAAAATACTGCATATTGTTACACACATACAAGATTTGTTTAATGGGTAATATAAATACGTAAGGCTAATTAGATAGAAAAAACCCTGGTGGTGTAGTGGTTAAGACCTCCAGCTGCTAACCAAAAGGTCGGCAGTTTGAATCAACCAGGCTACCTTGGAAACCCTCTGGGGCAGTTCTACTGTGTCCTATAGGGTCACTATGAGTTGGAATCGACTCGATGGCAACCGGTTAAACTAGACAGTTAATAAACCAAAACCAAAAAACCAAGCCAGTTGCTGTCAAGTCGATTCTGACTCATAGAGACTCTGCAGGAGAAAGTAGAACTGCCCCACAGGGTTTCCAATGAGGTCTGGTGGATTCAAACTGTCGACCTTTCGGTTAGCAGCTGAGCTGTTAACCACTGCACCAACAGAACAGATATTAACTATGTTTAATTAAAAGCAACAATTTCTTGGTCTTTTCTATCTTTCAATAAAAGAGAATATTTTACTCTTTCTGTATCCTTGTTTAATAATACTTTGTGGAACTTCCTGCTGATTTAAATATTCTTCTTTTCTTTTAGGTAGTGGTAAAACAAAATATAGTCAATCACAATACTGATTTTGACTTGCAGCTCTGTTCTTAGCAAGCCCACATTACACTGATTCCTGGTGTCTACAAGCTAAATGTCCTCTCAACAAAAGCATTTGAGCATGCAACAGTTAGGATTTTACCAGTGGATGGATTAGCCAATAATCAAGGCATGCACAGATTTACTTGTGCTTACTAGTTAATCTGTAGTACACAATTTTACCTCTTTTTCAACCACATCAAAGAAATGTTCAGATGTGTCATTTTAAACTAATTTAGTTTATTGCAAGGCACACAAGGAAAGCCTCAAGACATTCATTTAGCCCTGGAGAATCAGAATTAACAATTACAATGTTAGTTTAATTATTTGAATCCAAATCTTAGACTTCTTCCTTTACATTTAACGAGAAGTCTCGAGGAGAAAGACTTGACCACCCCCTCAGACTCAGAGGAGGTCCCCCATAGCTAGAGTCCAAGGTTAGTTGGGGTGGGCAATATCTCAGTAGGTTCTCCGTCTTTAGAGAGAGTGATAGTCAAATAGATCTTTTGCTGTTGTCTTCTTCTCCAACAAAACCAAAAACCGTTGCCACCGAGTCAATTCTGACACTCTAACAAGTGAGCAGAAATCGAGGGTATATACAAAATTTCTTTACCTTGACTTCACAAGATGAGGGTTAGATGCTGTCATATTCAACCGTAATTGGTATCTTTTATAGTCTCTTATGGATTGAATTGTGTCCTCTAAAAATGTGTATCAGTTTGGCTAGGCCATGATTTCCAGTATTGTGTGGTTGTCTTCCATTTTGTGATCTGATGTGATTATCCTGTGTGTTGTAAATTCTAACCTCTATGATGTTAATGAGGAAGGATTAGAGGTAGTGATGTTAATGAGGAAGGATTAGAGGCAGTGACGTTAATGAGTGCAAGCTGCACTGAAGGCAGTGGCGAAAAACAAGGGCTCCTGAAATAGTGAAATAGATGGAATACCAACTGAGATGTTTCAACAAACGGATGCAGCGCTGGAAGGGCTCACTCGTCTATGCCAAGAAATTTGGAAGACAGCTACCTGGCCAACTGACAGAAATAGATCTATATTTGTGCCCATTCCAAAGAAAGGTGATTCAACAGAATTCAGAAATTAATATCACACACAAGTAAATTTTTGCTGAAGATAATTCTTAAAATGTTTGGAGCAGTACATCAACAAGGAACTTCCAGAAATTCAAACTGGGTTCAGAAGAGGACATGGAATGAGGGATACTATTGCTGATGTCAGTTAGATCTTGGCTGAAAGCAGACGATGCCAGAAAGAGGTTTACCTGTGTTTTATTGACTATGCAAAGGCATTCGACTGTGTGGATCATAACAAATTATGGATAACATTGTGAAGAATGGGAATTCCAGAACACTTCATTGTGCTCATGAGGAATTTGTACATAGACCAAGAACAGAATAAGGAGATTCTGTGTGGTTTAAAATCAGGAAAAGTGTGCATCAGGGTTGTATCCTTTCACTGAACTTATTCAATCTGTAGGCTGAGCAAATAATCTGAGAAGCTGGACTATATGAAGAAGAACATGGCATCAGGATTGGTGTAAAACTCATTAACAACCTGCAATATGCAGATGACACAACATTGCTTGATGAAAGCAAAGAGGACTTAAAGTACTTACTGATGAAGATCAAAACCTCAGCCTTTGGAACAGGCTGCATAAGCTCAATTACCACCATTGCTTCCCACCATTACTAGCGCCCACTTTTCCTGATGATATTTTCTTTTTTTGTTATTCTTTCTCCTTCCTCCTATTCCAGTAAGATTAACTAAAGTTTCTCCTTGGAGGGTGGCAGAACAAGTTGATAACCCTCAAGGACTAAGATTAACTCATCTCCAACGTGACAATCGTGACTAACGGTGCCAGATAACTTTCAAGGTTGCCAGTAAGAAGTTATATCATCTGAGACGTGAGAAACATGACCACCGGAAGAGAAACTATAATCCTGTCCGTATGAAAACTTTCACCCAGTCTCCAGTAGGGGAGACAGGTTTTTTGGAGGCGCTCATTGCCCTCTGTCTCCTGTATATTAATATACAATAAAACCCTCTTGCTGCTCACCTCACCCCTGTCTTAGTATTGGCTTTTGCGGCAGGCAGCTCAGAGCTGCAATTTGCGATAACACCTTCGGTATAGATTACACCTCAACATAAAGTAAACAAAAAATCCTCACAACTGGACCAATAAGCAATATCTTGATAAACGGACAAAAGATTGAAGTTGTCAAGGATTTCATTTTACTTGGATCCACAATCAACACCCATGGAAGCAGCAGTCAAGAAATCAACCGATGCATTGCATTTGGCAAATCTGTTGCAAAATATCTTTTTAAAGTGTTGAAAAGCAAAGATGTTAGTTTGAGGACTAAGGTGCGCCTCACACAAGCCATGGTATTTTCAATCGTCTCATGTGTACGTGAAATCTTGACAATGAATAAGGAAGTCTTAAGAAGAATTGAATATTGAATATACCATGGACTACCAGAAGAACAAAGAAGTCTGTCTTGGAAGAATTACAGCCAGAGTACTCCTTGGAAGCAAGGATGGAGGGACTTCGTCTCACATATTTTGGACATGTTATCAGGAGGGACCAGTCCCTGGAGAAGGGCATCATGCTTGGTAAGGTATAAGGTCAGAGAAAAAGAGGAAGACTCTTAACAAGATGGACTGACCCAGTGGCTTTAACAATGGGCTCAAACATAGTAACAATTGTGAGTGTTTCTTTCTGTTGTACATAGGGTCATTATGAGTTGGAACTAACTCTATGGTACCTAACAGCAACCAGTCTCAATAGATGCACTAAGTCTGGATTCTGTAAGAATTGGAAATTCTCTTCCACATTTTTTTAAAGGAAACATTTTAATATCAAATGTGTTGGCTGCTTTTAGTGGAGAGTGATTCTGCAGCTTTTACTGAAGATTGTGCTTTTTATAGTATATTAAGTGATGTGCTGATTCTGCCACAAAGTATGTTCTTCCTAGCACTTAGGCACTTTGATTTAAAAAATAGAATTAGACATCATATTTGTGGTTTGTATAAAGACTTTAATGAAACTGTGGAAACATAAAACAGAGGATTGTTGATATCTTGATGAAATGTAAATTGCCTTTGGTCATCTATTGCATATTTGATGGTGCAGAAGGCAATTTTGGCAAATTCTATTCAGTGTATTAATTTATCACCAAGGAAAATTTAAAAATCTTACAAGTTCAGTGTCCTGCATACTTTGTACACAAGATGGCTGAAAATGGAATGATTTTCTTAGCTGTAATATTGAAGCTCTCATAATGGAAGCTTTTGGTCACTTTTCAGTTTCCTCAAAACCTGCAGAAGCACTTACAGAGATTTTTGGTTTACAGAAATGGAAGGAATAGACATAAGCCTGCAAGATGGCTGTCATTGTTGCTTGCCATAGTAAAGATGTTTAAATGCTGGCCTTCCATAAAAATCTCTTTTCCAAGTGTGTGACTTAAAGAGTAAAATTATTCTTCTGTAATTTGGGCAAGCTGCTAAACAAAAAGTTGGTAGTTAGAGCCCACAAGGGGCTCCTTGGGACAAAACACCTGATGATCTGCTCCTGTAAAGATTACAGCCTACAAAACCCTGTGAAGGAGTTCTATTCTATCACATTAGGTCACTATGTGTTGAACATTGACTTGATGGCACCTAACAACACAATTTGGGAATACATTGAGGGTGAGAATGGAAAAATGGTTCACTGTAAAACAGAAATTTATATGATTGACCATAATCCCAAAATGTTTGATGATGCTTGAAGAGGTTGCTATGAACCTGAAAAAGGATGAACTTACAGCAACTCTGTTGTTCAATATTATGTGAAGGTTGCAAAAACCTCATACAGAGAAAAAAAATGACATGTGCACTGGAAGCAAGACTGCTTCAGAATCCAAACCTTATCAACAGAAGAGGGCAGCCAAGTTAAATAAGGTTTTCTTATTTTTTCTTTCTTTTTTTTTTTCTACAGCTGTAATTTCTTTGTAATAAAGTTCAAACTAACCTTACGATTTAAAGAAATTTCCATGGCAAAGGAAGGTTTAAATATGATGGCATCCGATGTCCTTCAGAGAGTTTAAAAATTTTGGGCATGTTATATATGGAAAGCTGATCTACCAAAGAAATCTTATAGATACCAAGTGGATGGGCATATGCGCAGAATAGATACCTAATTCCTGAAAATTTAAAAATCTGCCGCTGCCATGGTTAGGAATGAAGTTGAATGTCCCTAGTGCCTACATCTTTAGAATGTTCTACCTCTCAGCACCCTTACTATTTGGAGCAGTTAGAGTGGGTCAGAACTGCACTGTCTGTGGAGATTGGGCTGTCCCAAAGCAGTTTGCATTCTGATCCCATTTCTTCAATGTCCCCCTTCTGATCATAAGTTTAGTGCTGTCCTCTGGGGAGAAGATGGATGTGACTGTCCTATCCTATGTCAACTTATCAGTCCCACTAGCCCTTCTGTGGGATGGACTGTCCATAAACTCCTCTGGGCCTTTGTTGACCAGGATCACAGGAAGTCCTCTTCTGCAGGACTTTAGCAGGAGATGTGGCACTGTAGGAGTCCAAATAAGGGTGTAGGGTTCTGGTCCTCATTCCACAGCACCGATCTGTCATCAGCAGAAAGACTTTTGGAGCCTACTCAGCATTGCCCCCTGCTGACCTCCATGTCATGCCAGAAAGGCCTTCTAGGGTCAGGAGTGAAGCTTGGCCTCTCTGCACCTGAAACTTGACCTCTCTGCACCCTAGAGATAAAAGTCTTGGGGTTAATGAGTCCACATTAATACAATGTGGGAATCTTCCTGAGGACAAAAAGGGGACATAGCAAGTTCAAAAGTACCATGTGATTCAGACAAAAAGAGCACGTCTACAGTTCCTGGAGGAAGAAAATATTTGTGGTTTCACTGCTGTAACACAAGGTATGTCACTCAGGCAGTTGAGTTTTCACTTAAGGGTGGGAGGAGTGAATTCTAATCCTGTTGGAGAGCATCATCTTGAGCACATATGCCCTAATGAGTAGGTGGCCAGCAACAGGCATGGAACATGATCACCATACCAGTCAGTCAGCTATGACTATATGGGAAAAGCTGAAGTGACTGTGACTGAAAAGTGAGATAAGGCTGGTTGACTCTGAGCCCATGTGGGAGTCAGGGGTATGCTGACCTGGATGATAGAGGCTGAGTGGGGCCTGTACATGTGGGAGGTATGTTTACAGGTGTGTGGACATTGCCTGTCTGTGACATACCCCCAAGCTCTGCTCTAGATGGGCACAGCCTGACTTTCTTAAGCCTTGTCTCTCACAGGATGAGAATATGACAGGCAGGGCACAGCTGGGACAGCAATACTGAGGAGAGGCCCTGTTGAGTGGTGGACAGGGAGAGATAAGTATGGAGCCTCATGGGAAAGGTAGTCTTGGTAGAGATCGTGTCTGGCCCCTATTGTATCGGTTGGAGGCTCAGTTGCCACCTCCACTGTTCTGTTGAGCTGGGATAGGTTAAGTTAGGAAAAAATGTCATCATTAGGAGCCTCATGTAGCAACTTCTGTAATTCCTCTGAAGGAGACACTTTACCACCTAACTGGTTCTCACAAGGGACCTAACCTTAGAGATACTAATAGGACAAGGACAATACTATGCACAGGTGTGAGTTGTTGGTTTGTGTGGGGACTTTGGGAATGGATGAGCAGGGAGAGCAGAGAAGGGGATGTAGGAGGTACAATCAGAACCCACCTGGGGCACAGCAGGGGACCAGCAAATATGTCCAAGGAAGACACAGAAGGCAGCTCCTCTATACTGGGAGATGGTCTTTATTAAGAGTCTGACATCTTTCCTCCACACAGGTGTGCTACAGAACCCAAGGGCCAGTCATTTAGATACTCCTGGACATATTCATTATTCTGTGGATCCAGAGAACAAAGGAGGAGATTCTGATGAAGAGATTAGGAGATTTATTATTATACTAATGGCTGACAATGGTCTGGGACACTTTGTTGCAAACCAAGGGTCCTCTGGAGTCACCCCGTGGGCATAGAAGGGACGAATCTCAGCACAGACTCTTCTGGCTTCCCCCCTCAGGTTCTTTTTTCTCCATGGTCCCAAGTCCTCTTACTCAGGGCCTGGGTTTTCAGAAGAAGAAGGGGCTGAGGGGTCACTATTCACTTTGGCTCTGAGTGACAGAGATGTAGGCAGAGTCTTGGCCTCTGGGATTCCCCAGCTCCATGAGTTTCTGTCTTGACTGAGTCCTCTCTCAGGATCAAATTTGTCCTGACCAAGACTCCGGCAAGATGGCGCTCTAGGCAGAAGCACCATGCCGTCCCTCCACAACAAAGATCCAAAAAACTAAGCCAAACAGAGAATCAACAATC
>NW_004443979.1:18710293-18770868 GCF_000243295.1 Trichechus manatus latirostris
ACAGCACAATTAGAAGATCGTAGTCAATGTCACTTAAATGTGTATGTAAAAATTTTTGAAATAGTGTATCTTTGGCTATGTGTATTTTCACCAAAAAAAAAAAAGTTGAGAATTTAGAGGGTTAAAATGTTGTGGGGTTGTTAACCAATGTCATAAAACAGCATGTGCGCTACTGTTACATGAGAAACTATTTGTTCTGTAAGCCTTCACCTGAAGTACAGTAAAATATTTAAAAAAAAAAAAATTAAAGAACTTTCTTACTATATCAATTAAAAAAAAAAAACTCATGGGTTTTCCCTAAAAAAAAAAAAAAAAAAATTTGTCCTGACCTTTCCTTTTGTTGTCCCGTGGAGAAAGGACAAATGATTAGCTGGAGGGAGATAACTGGGTCTCACAGATTGACAATAGGATGCTCCCATTCATGGTGAACCCTGTTCTATCTGTGGCTTCACGTGTCATTGAAGGCCTGACTATGGGGTTCCAGAATCACTCTGTCCGTGGGGCAAGGCAGGAAAGATGCTTGACTCCTTACTCTTCTTGTTTCCTTCCTCTACAGAGGGTTCCCCACATACAGTGTGGTGTCTTCTTGGGATCTGAAAGTTTTTCTTACTGCTGCTTTTTCTGTACTTCCAGGTCTGTTTTCTGGAATGTGTCTGAAAAGCAGCCATTACCCAGTCTTTCCCAGCCTGCCACACTGCACACCTGGTCTGTCCTCACCCCGCAGAGCAAGGGTTTTCTCGTGTGTTTTCAGTAGAGACTTGTGTTTCAACTGGTCAGAGAAGGTGAGAGATGGCAATTCAAATCATGCCCTGCTAGCAGGTCTCAAAGCCAGCTACCAAGTTGCCCATGCTTCCCCTGCCTGGAGAGCCTCCCAAATCCCCTTCTATTGCAGTGGGACCAGTAGAGAATTGAGATTGGAAAGTGAAAGGGTCCTGAGGCTCTGAATGAGTTGATGCTCCACAGAACCATGTGCTGGTACACTTGAATGGAGGCAAGATGGTACCTTCAATAGCATGATGTTGAAATCTGAAACATTGCTATACTGTGGGTGAGGAAAGAATGAAAGCACAGGGATGACCTGTCTGGTAGGTTACTTTTTCTTGATATATTCCGGTCCCAAGGTGACAATGATATTTCTGCAAGGAAAAGCTGAACATAGTAAGTCAGAGGAACTTTAAAAAAGAATCAAATAAGAATTTTGATGTTCCTGTCCAAGGCTGTCCTGCACCTGAGTCATTGTGAGTAGGAATTTGGGGCAGAAGTGGTTTCTCACTTTTCTCTAATACTTCATTTAAATGTGGACAGTGATTCTCTCTTTTGCAGCTTCACCTGCCACCCAGCTTCCTGCTCACAATTTTCAATCGTCTATTCCCTACTCACTTTCTCTAGAATGAACTTGTATCTGAGTTTCCTCTTATGGGCTCATTGGTTCTGTGTGCTCAGAGCTTGTCCTAAGCTATAGCTATGGATGATGTTAGAAATTTCCAGGAAACAAGAACCCAGATGTTCCTCCTCAACTTCTGTAACAGTGAGCCTACCATCCTGAAGGATTCTCTGGCCAAAAACACTCCACAATGTTTCCGTTTATAGTTATTATTAGTGAATCATATCGATGCCACGTAGGGCCTGGAGTGCCCCATGTAATCCCTGCTTAAAAATAAAGTCTTCCCTAGATCTCTGTGTTTACAGAATCCAGAGGATGGACATTATCTATGATCTGCAACTAGGATGTTCAGAAACTGGAATTGTATCCTGGCTTGACTTGGTGGGAAGAGAGCCATCTGTAGGGCTCCTAACACTGAGATGAGAATCCTGGCTTCTGTGGGCAACATGATTGGCTTATAGCATGGCGGGTTTCTTCTCTAGTTCTCACTTTCTTTCACTGGAAAAGAGGATTCTCAGCCTTTATTTCAGGTTAAATATGCCTCAGACACATTTTAAATGGGAATGATCTGCCTTCAGGATACACATCCCAGAAGACGTGGAAAATATTCTGTCTGACTTGCTCCAATTGCTTTTTATCCCTAATATTCTCATACCCCTAGTGTCCTGATAATTTCCAGCATGATCTGATTTCTAAGGACCTGAACATGATGAACTCATGAACCAAAATTCTTTTGTATCTCTCTCCTATCCCGAGTCTTGTACATAGTAAAAACCTACAAACGTCCATTGGATTCATCAGTCTCCAGATTTCTTTGGTTTAATATTGAAGAGGATAGGACCTAATGGGTTCCTGAATTTCAGCATATGTTTACTTTCAAACAACATTGAGCCCTCAGAATAAAAGGGGATGAGAATAAAGAACTGGAAATCAAAGTTGAAATGGGGAAATGAGCTAGGTGGGATCTTGGTCTCCAATCGGACCTTGGGATCAGTGATCAGACCAACAGTCAAATAGTCCAGTTAGGTTTTGGGTATCTGCCCTGGTAGAGCTGAGGGGCTCAGAAGAATAGGAACAAGGTGAAGGTGAAGGTGAAGTCTAGAAAGTGGACTATGAACTCTTTCCTTCTGATCTGTACAATACCTCAACATGAAGCTGTCCATTCTTAGCTTTAGATAAATCGAACTTATTATATTCATTTTCAGCTTTCTTATCTCCACCAGAATCTTTTGCTATCCTAATAATGAATCACTTTCCAGATAACAGAGGTGCAGCCCAAGGAATGGAGATGACCTAACAGGTTCCAATGGAGCATTTTTTCCTGTCATTTCTGTACATTGTTTATGCAGTCATAGAGTTGATGTTCAGCAAGTTCCTAGGGATGATCTGGTCCAGGATGCATCATAAAAATAGCTTGACTTGGTCTCTATGGAAATATTACTGCTGTAGTATGCCAAGCCTCTGAGATGGGGGTGGTCATTTACCTATGAAGTTTTTGGAGGGCAGACGAAAGGCCAACAGCATCAGAAGCCGCAGCTTCTTCTCAGAAATACTACTCAGGGCAGAAGTTTTTGTGGCTCCACTTTCCAGGCTTTTTAACCCAAAAAGTGAGTAAGAAGGGACAGGTTCAGTGACTATTTGTTTCTTTCAGGTTGTATTGATTCTCAAGATATGAACTTGCAGCATGTTCCTCTTCTCTCCCAAAGGAATATTTTTGGTGAGTGTGTTGCAAGAACAACGTTCTTAGGCATTTTCTGGGTCAGCATGACCACATTCACCTGGAGAAAATCCTGAACTCTGACAAGAAAGGAAAGAAGCTTTGGGGGTTCTTGTTTCAATCATAAATGGTGTTCCCTTTCCCTAAGTTTCATTTTGGTCCTTCAAAGAGCATGGACATGATGCCATATTGCCTTTTATTTGTGATTAGTAATTGCCTACTTTTTAATACATTGTCTCTCTGCTCAGTCCTTTTATTTTTAGTCCTTCACTCTTTGAGAACCCAAGACCTTAATATTTATAAATGAAAAAGTGCACACTAGCCAAGATTATAATCATCCAACAACTTTTTGTAGCTTCAAGCAGCTGCGGAATCTTTGGTTTGTTAGTGAAGATAGAGATTGGGGATAAAGTGGAGATGGGATGTTGATGAGAATACTAGGAAAGCAAAGAGATGCCAGAATAGGAGACTGTGAGAGCACAATTTTCACAGAACAAACTGTGGTTTCATCCCAGACCACCTTCATAAAACCAATGTTGGTCTGAACCTTGATTTTTTTAAGGGATCAGAACATGCAAGCATGCAGGTAGATACAGAAAAAGGAGAAAAGAACTTATCCATTCATTCTGAATTTTTTAAATGTCTCTCTTTCCACTTGGCCCAGGTAATCTGGGGTGCTAGTGAAGATTGTCAGTTATGCAAATTTTCTGCACCTTGTGCCTTCCTTTTTCTGATGATGGTCGCTTTTCTTTCCACAGAAAAACAAAATAGCCTTAATTAAGGTTCACTGCCCTGCTCCTTCAAGCACTTCTGCCTTTTAATCAAAATTCACTTTCCTAAAGAGAGTGGTTGACACATTGGAAATATTGGTGCTTTCCCTGTAGAAATAATATCCTTAGAACTCGTCCTCAAAGGAGCAGCTCACTGGGTTGGAAGAGGGGATATTCTCTTACAGATCTGATTTTCTTCCTTACCTGGAGGGTTAGCTCAGTATTATGTGGAGAGAAACAAGAGATTCCATTCTTGGGCTCTGAGAAGAATTTTCTGAGGAAGAGCTCCTGGCCCATGACTAGAAACACAACTACTTTTAGGAAAATAGAAGATCTGGAGGTATTGGACTTGGAAGAAAGTAGACTTACACAGAAAAGATGGCATGCATGATAGCTGTCTTAAATTAAGGACTGCCAGGCAGGCGTGGGTGGGAATTACTACTTCTGGTTCTATAATTCTTTTTCAGAGTATTTTAATGAGTTACAATAATAGAAGGATTAAAACATAAACTTAGGCAATTCAGACTCTACTACCTTACATAGTGTTATAGATGGCTTGAAGCCCAAGGATCAGTTTTCAGCTCAGAGAAAGCAGATTTGATGAGCCAACTGACTCTACATTGGGCATCCTCTACTGTCAGATGTCAGATTGGCCTAGATGGACATGTCTTGATCCATTCCTTCTTTTCTCAGGCTAAAGTGTTTGATAATTTGAAGATCATGTTATACATGGTTAATGACCTCTTTCAGCTGCAATCATTTGTATTACTAAGATTATGTTAAGTGATGCCAGCAAGATGTCCTGGGCTAAACAAGTAAACATAGTACTGTTTATTATCAAATGGGGTAATTTTTCATTGTTAATGAATTTTACCCAGAACTTATTCACAGGGGACTTCAGAAAACGAAGCGCGGAAAACAGTGGAACAAGATAGAGATCACCCCAATACCAGGTCATTAGGTGATTGCCATGCTCGTCATTGTGTTTCCAGGGCCTATCACTATGCCTGGCATTGACTGACCCTCACAAACCATGTAGGTTTTGATGGCTGGCAAGAGCAGAGCTTTTCTGCAACTTCTCTCACAAAAGGCAGCTAAAGCTCATGGTCCTGTAGGGGGCAGTGTAGCCCAGAATCCAGCCTGCCAGCTATGAATGAATGCTTGGGCAGGAATGTCATGGTGCTGCTGAGTGATGGGAAGAGGGTGGACTCTGAGCTCTGGGCATATCCTGTATCTTGTCCTCCAGATCTGAGCTCAGAACCCAGGAGAGCATCCTCTTTGCCAGAATTGTGGTTGGCTGGGACCACAGAAGAGAACAACTGACAGCTGTGGGAACCAGGGACATGCAAGGTGAGGGGCTCCCCAGGAATGCTGTCCTGGTAAGAAGGGTGTCTTCAGGCCTCAGGTTCTCTTTTATCTCAGCACATTCCTCCTTCACTCCTCAGTTGGTGCAGCTAGCTGCTAGGAAGAGGAGATGAGGCTGATTTTCTGTGCCAGTCAGGTACATGGTCCCCTCAGAAGAAGACTTAACTTGTGGAGTGTAGATCCAACCATGTCAGATGGCCCCTGTGATGGTTAAGATTGTGTGGCTGGGCCATGATTGTCAGGATGGGATCTGCTATGAGTAGCCAATCAATTGAAAGAGAGTTTCCTTGGGCGTGTGGCCTGCATCCGAATATAAGCAGACATTCTGGTTTTTTGCTCAGTCTGGATTCTGTGGCTGCCTCCTTTTCATCCGACCTCCAGTTGTTGGGACTTGAGCTATCAGATTATCTGCCAATCTTGGGATTCATCGATCTTCACAGCCTGTGAGTGGGAGCCCTGCTGTCCAACCTGCAAATCTTGGGTTCACCAGTCCCTGTGGCTACCTGAATTGGCAAAAGCCTCTATCCTGACCCATGGACTTGGGATGTTCCAGCCTCTACAATCAGGTGAGCTATTTCCTTGATATAAAACTCTATATATATTTATATGCTTTACTGGTTTTGCTTCTCTAGAGAACCCAGCTTAAGACCTTTGGTACCGAGAGTGGTTCTAGAGAAACAAAATTGTAAAGATGAGTTTTCTAAATTGATTCTCAAGTCTTGTTAGTTTTAAGGATGTTGATGACTCTGCTTCCAGAAGTAAAGAGGGCACTGCTAATCCATGGCATGAGGTAGTGATACAAATATGCAAAATATCACCACCAATAGATCAGGTATTGGTGAAAGTCGAGGCTCTGGGTGAACACATATGTGATATCTTTCTACTGTTTTGTCAGAATAAGAAGTATAAGGAAGCTGATTGGTTGTTTCTACTTTTGCTAGAAAAACTGGTGAAAGAAAGAGATGTTCTCAGGGCTTCAGAGTCAAAGATCAAGTATCACATAAATGACCTCAAAGTTTCCACTTGTGCTTTGAAAAAAAGCCTTATTTCTTATAGTAACAGAGCTGATATTGCTGAAAACCAAACCCAGAGTCTTATTGTAAGAGTGGCTGAATTACAATGCCAGCTTAATTGCCAATGTCGAGAGGTGTCTGAAGTTAAAGTAAGGGCATTGATTGGGAACAAATGGGATCCTGAAACTTGGGATGGGGACACATGGTCAGATAATCAGGAAACTGGAGACACCGAGCCCCTAAATTCCGCTGAATCAGTCCTGCCAGCAGAACCATTCTGAAGAGGTTACTTCATGTTTGTCTGCTACAGCACCCTTCTTAGAAAAACCATTAGCCCCTCCAATCCAATCTAATGAGATTAGCCCTAGTCTAACTTCCTCTAAAGAGCCCTTACCTGAATCATTGCCTGTGGCATCACCTGAGGCAGATGCTTTACAAGACAATACTGAATGTTCTGAAAACAATTCCACACTACCGATTCTGGCTTCTAGACTTAAGTTCCAGTGAGCCCCTACAAGTGAAGTACAAAGTGTCCCAGGAGGAGGTACACTACGGTCCAAAAGAACTGCTTGACTTTTCTAATATGTACAAACAGAAACCTGGGGAATATGTGTGGGAATGACTATTAAGGTTGTGGAATAATGGTGCAGAGAACATACAGATGGATTAGTCTGAGTTTGTTGATATTGGTCCACTAAGCACAAATTCTTCACTTAATATTTCAGCTCGAGAAGTTAAGAAACGATCTAATGGTTTTTTTGGTTGGGTTGCTGAAGTATGGATTATGAGGTGGCCTACACTAAATCAAGTTGAAGTACAGACATACCTTGGTATACTGCAGATGAAAGTATCCAAAGGCTTAGGGAAATTGGCATGCTAGAGTTGATTTATCAGGTTAGACCTACAGACCCACACTTGGAGTGCCCAGAGGACACACCTTTTAACACAACTGTTAGGAACAAATTTATGAAGGGAGCTACGGCATAGTTGCAGACTGCTGTGATTGGTATTTTATGTAAATCAGATTTGACAGTGGGAACTGCCCTAACTGAATTAAGACACCTAACTACAATGGGACTGATTAGACCCCATCATAGTAGGGGCCAAGTGGCTGCACTTAATCAACAAAGACAAGGTGAGCGTGGTTACAGTAATGGACAGTGGAGTCAAAGCAGTAATCAGAATACCCTGACTTGTATGGACTTATGCCACTGGCTACTTAAGTCATGGTGTCCCTAGGAGAAAAGTAGATAGGAAATCTACTAAATATTTACTTTATCTGTACACATGGATGAATTCTAGGTCAGGTTAACAGCAGTCTAACTGGAATCACCAGAACAGAGAGTCATGGTCCCTCAATTAATTCCAAGATTTGAGAAAGTTTAAAGACCCACAACCCCTTGAATGAAGGGGAGGCCTGGCCCCTTGAGGAAGGATGCCAATACATTGCCAAAAATTTTTACTGTTAATCTCTCTCCCAGCCTTCCCCAAAGGGATCTATGGCCTTTTATGAGAATGACTGTTCTTTGAGGAAAAGGAAATAATCAGACTTTTCAGGGGTTACTAGATACTGGCTCTGAACTGACATTGATTCCAGGAGACACCAAACATCACTGTGGCCCACCAGTCAGAGTGGGGGCCTATGGAGGTCAGGTTATTAATGGAGTCTTGGCTCTTGTCATCTCACAGTAGGTTCAGTGGGTCCATAAACTCATCCTGTAGTGACTTCCCCATTTCCAGAATGCATAATTGGAATAGATATAATCAGCCACTGGCAGAACTCCCACATTGGATCCCTGACAAATAAAGTAAGGGCTATTATGTTAGGAAAAGCCAAATGGAAAAAATAGTAAACCAAAAGATACCACATTCCTGGAGGGACTGCAGAGATTACTGCCACCATCAAGGACTTGAAGGATGCAAGGGTAGTGATTCCCACCACATCCCCATTCAACTTGCCTATTTGACCTGTGCAAAAAACAGATGGATCTTGGAGAATGACAGTAGATTTTCAAAGACTTAACCAGGAGGTGATGTTGATTGCAGCTGCTGTTCCAGATGTAGTTTGATTGCTTGAGCAGATTAATACATCTCCTGGTACCTGGTATGCAGTTATTGATCTGGCTGTTTTGAAGGACCATCAGAAGCAGTTTGCCTTCAGCTGGCAAGGCCAGCAATACACCTTCAGTTGCCTACCTCAGAGCTACATCAACTCACCAGTCCTAAGTCATAATTTAGTCCACAGGGCTCTTAATCGCCTTTCCCTTTCACAAGACATCACACTGGTCCATTATGTTGATGACATTAGGTGGATTGGACCTAGTAAGGAAGAAGTGTCAGTGACTCTGGACTTACTGGTAAAACATTTGTGTGTTAGAGGATGGGAAATTAATCCCACAAAAATTCAGGCACCTTCTACCTAAGAGAAATTTCTGGGGGTCCATTGGTGTGGGGCATGTCAAGATATTCCTTCTAAAGTGAAGGATAAGTTAGTGCATCTGGCTGCTCCTACAACTAAAAAGGAGGCCCAAAACGTAGTAGGCCTCTTTGGATTTTGGAGGCAACATATTCCTCATTTCTGGGTGCTACTCCAGCCTATTTATCAAGTGACTCGAAAAGCTGCTAGTTTTGATTGGGGACCAGAAAAAGAGCAATCTCTGCAACAGGTTCAGGCTGCTGTGCAAGTCGCTCTGCCACTTGGGCCATGTGATCCAGCTGATCCAATGGTGCTTGAAGTGTCAGTGGCAGATAGAAATGCTGTTTGGATTCTTTGGCAGGCCGCTATTGATGAATCATAGCACAGAGCCTTAGGATTTTGGAGCAAAGCCCTGCCATCCTCTGCAGATAAGTACCGTCCTTTTGAGAAACAGCTTTTGGCTTGTTAATGGGCCTGAGTACAGACTGAAGGCTTAATCATGGGACACCATGTGGTCTGAGCTGCCCATCATGAACTGGGTGTTGCCTGACCCACAGAGTCATAAAGTTGGATGTGCACAATAGCACTCCATCGTTAAATGGAAGTGGTATATACGAGATTGGGCCTGAGCAGGGCCTGAAGGCACAAGTGAGTTGCATGAGGAAGTGGTTCAAATGCCTGTGGTCTCCACTACTGTCACATTACCGTCCATCTCCCAGTCTGCACTTATGGCGTCATGAGGAGTTCCTTATGATAAGTTGACTGAAGAAGAGAAACTTGTGCCTGGTTTACAGATGATTCTGCACAATATGCAGGCACAACTGGAAAGTGGACAGGAGCAGTACTACATCTGGGACCTCCCTGAAGGACAGTGGTGAAGGGAAATCCTCTCAATGGGCAGAACTTCGAGCAGTATACCTGGTTGTTCACTTTGCTTGGAAGGAGAAATGGCCAGATGTGCGATTATATACTGATTCATGGGCTGTGGCCAATGGCTTGGCTGGATGGTCAGGGACTTGGAAGGAAAATGATGGGAAAATTGGAAATGAGGATTTATGGGAAAGAGGTATGTGGATAGACCTCTCTGAATGCGCCAAAGAAGTGAAGATATTTGTGTCTCATGTGAATGCTCACCAAAGGGTGAACTCAGCAGAGGATGATTTTAACAATCAAGTGGATAGGATGATGTGTTCTGTGGAAACCAGTCATCCTCTTTCCTCAGCTACTCCTGCCATTGCTCAATGCGATCATGAACAAAGTGGCCATGGTGGCAGGGATGGAGGTTATGCATGGGCTCAGCCACATGGATTTCCACTCACCAAGGCTGACTTGTCTACAGCCACTGCTGAGTGCCGAATTTGCCAGCAGCAGAGACCAACACTGAGTCCCCGATATGGTACCATCCCTTGAGGTGATAAGCCAGCAACCTGGTAGCAAGTTGATTACATTAGACCACTTACATCAGGGGAAGTGCAGTGTTTCATCCTTACTGGAATAGACACTTACTCTGGAAATAGATTTGCCTTTCCCTGAATGCAATGTTTCTGCCAAAAACTACCATTCATGGACTTACAGAATGCCTACAAACCGTCATGGTATCCCACACAGCATTGCCTCGGATCAAGGGACTCACTTCACAGAAAATGAAGTGCAGCAGTGGGTCCAAGCTCATTGAATTCACTGGTCTTACCGTGTTCCCCATCATCCTGAAGCAGCTGACTTGATAGAACAATAGAATGGCCTCCTAAAGACACAATTACAGTGCCAGCTATGTGACAATACCTTGTAGGATTGGGACAGGGTTCTCCAGGAGGCTGTATATGCTTTAAACCAGCGTCCAATATATGGTGCTGTTTCTCGCATAGCCAGGATTCATGGGTCCAGGAATCAAGAGGTGGAAATGGGGGTGGGACCACTCACTATTATCCCTAGTGACCCACTCACAAGATTTTTGCTTCCTGTCCTTTTGACCTTATGTTCTGCAAGTCCAGACATCTTAGTTCCAAAGGAAGGTATGCGCCCACCTGGAGACACATTACTGATTCCATTGAACTGGAAGCTAAGAATGCCACCTGGCCACTTTGGGCTCCATATGCCTCTGGATCAACAGGCAAAAAAAGGAGTTACCAGTCTGGCTGGTGTGATTGATCCTGATTACCAAGAGGAAATCTGATTAATATTACATAATGGAGGTAAAGAAGAGTATGTCTGGAATGCAGGAGATCCCTTATGGCATCTCTTAGTACTACCATGCCCTGTGATTAAACTCAATGGAAAACTACAACAACCCAATTCCAACATGACTACTAATGACCCAGACCCTTCAGGAATGAAGGTTTGTGTCATCCCACCAGGCAAAGAACCACTACCAGCTGAAGTGCTTGCTGAAGGAAAAGGGAATATGGAAAAGGTGGTGGAAGAAGGTAGTTCTAAATACCAGTTATGGCCACATGACCAGTTGCAGAAATGAGGACTGTAATTGTTATAAGTATTTCTGCTTTGTATATGTGCATCAAATATTTTTGTTTTTCTCACTTATAAAATATAAAATATAAACAAGGAAGGCTAGTGTGTTTTAAGTTGTATACGTGTTAGTTGTATCATGTTAGGTGCAAGTATGACTTTATAATTGTCTTTATTCAGAGATTATGTATGGTTTAAGGAGATGTGTACATGTGCCAAGTTGACAAGCGGTGAACTGTGATGGTTAAGATTGTGTGTCAACTTTGCTGAGCCATGATTCTCAGTGTTTATATGTGGTCAGTCCCATGATGTGATCTGCTGTGAGTAGCCAATCAGTTGAAAGGGAGTTTCCTTGGGCCTGTGGCCTGCATCAGAATATAAGCAGGCGTTCTGCCTTTTCCCTGCTCTGGATCCTGCAAATGCCTCCTCTTTGTCTGACCTCCGGTTGTTGGGACTTGAGCTGTCAGCTTATCTGCTGATCTTGGGATTTGTCGATCTTCACAACCTGAGAGCAGGAGCCCTGCTCTCTGACCTGCTGATCTTTGGTTTGCTCCCCACCCCCTACTGTAGCTATGAGAATCAGGAGAAGCCTTGTGTTCTTGCCTGCCAATCTTGGGATTCCTAGATCTTCACAGCCTGTGAGCAAGAGCTCTGCTCTCCAACCTGCCGATCTTGAGTTCGCCAGCCCCTGCAGCTACCTGAATCTGGAGAAGCCTCTATCCTGATCCACGGACTTGGGATGTTCCAGCTTCTACAATCACGTGAGCTGTTTCCTTGATATAAATCTCTCTGTATATGTATTTATACGCTTTACTGATTTTGCTTCTCTAGAGAACCCAGCCTAAGACAGTCTCCATACTGGTGAGGCTAATAAGAAAGTGTGGAACAAGTGAGTACATATTTGTGTGAGCTGTGTATGGTGTGGACTGCTAATAGAACACAGAAGGGATGGAGAACAAAGATGTTGTCAGAGGTTACTTCATGTACAGTGAAGACTGACTGCATTTTTCTTTAGGAAGAAGAATATTTAGCCTATTCTCATTTTAAAACAAAACAACAACAACAAAAAAGTTGTTGAGCCGTTTCTAACTTAGGTTTCACAGTAGACTTATGCTGCCTAAGGTTTTCATGGCTGTGACCATCTGGAAGAAGATTGTCTGGAATTTATTCTAAGGTGCCTCTAGTTGGGTTCCAATTGCAGATCTTTTTCTGTAATATACTTTAATTGAAGGTTTACAGAACAAACTAGCTTCTCATTAAACAATTAGTACCCATATCATTTTGTGATATTGGTTACCAACCCCACAACATGTCAACACTCTCCCCTTCTCAACCTTGGGTTCCCTATTACCAGCTTTCCTGTCTCCTCCTGCATTCTAGTCCTTGCCCTGGCCTAGTGTGTCTCTTTAGTCTTCTTTTGTTTTATGGGCTTATCTAATCTTTGGCTGAAGGGTGAATCTCAGGAGTGACTTCATTACTGAGCTGAAAGTATGTCTGAGGGCCATATTCTGGGAGTTTCTTCTGTCTCTTTCAGGCCAGTAAGTCTGGTCTTTTTTTGTGTGAGTTAGAATTTTTTCTACATTTTTATCCAGCTCTGTCCGGGACCCTCTGTTGTGATCCCTGTCAGAGCAGTCAGTAGTGGTAGCCCAGCACCCATCTAGTTGTGCTTCCAATTGCAGATCTTTATGTTAGTAGCTGAGTGCTTAATCATGTTTGTCACCTGGCTATTTCTTCCCCTAAAATTTAAAAAAAAATAATTGCCATCGAATCAATTCTGACTCATAGTGACCCTATAGGACAGAGTAGAATTGCCCCATAGGGCTTCCAAGGAGTGACTGGTGGATTCAAACTGTCAACCTTTGGTTAGCAGCTGATCTTTTAGCCACTGCACAACCAGGGCTCCATTTCTTCCCATAGAAGTGGTTTATTATGGCAACTCCAATCTAACTTAAACCACAGAGAGAGGATTAGGTAGGTCCAGGGGTGGATAGAGATAGAATCCTTTATTCAGAAGATAAATCTTGAAATCCTAGTGAAGATTTAGGGAGTTTCTCATTTTATTAACATATCAGACACTCCTCTGGACCTCACAATGAGGATCCCTGGAGTCCCCACATGGAACAGGGAGAGGGGTCTTAGCTCAACATCCTCTAATGTCCTCTCCACTCAGACTCTTTCTCTTCCATTACCCTGTGCTGAGGTTCTTTGTTTTCAGAGAAGGAAAATGCTTCAGTTGTGTGTGTTAGGGAGACAGAGCATTCTGGGCTTATACCTTCGAACTGATTCATGTCTCTAGCTCAACCCCAGCTCTTCTGTGTCCCCTTGGAGCAAGATTCATAGGCTGCATTTGGCTCCCACTGTGGAACCAGGTCAACCAGTTTTGTAGACTCTGGCCAAGTCTTTCCCTGGGTGCCCTCATGACCTTTCTGTCCCTAGACCTTTGTGTCACTCTGGCTACATCCTGTCAACTTGTTCGTGCACGTTGCCCTGTTCTGAGGGCTCCCTGTACCACTGCACAGAGCTGTTGTCTTTGTGGACAATATCTTTTTAGCCCTACTGCCCTTCCAGCAGAACCCCTGGTGCAGTGGTTAAGCACTCAGCTTTAACCAAAAGGTCAGCGGTTTAAACCCACCAAACATTCCTCGTGAGAAAGATGTGAGTTGGCTTTTGTAAAGGTTTAGGCCTTCATAACCCTATGGGACAATTCTACTCTGTTTTATAGGGTCTCTGTAAATCTGAGTCAGAAGGCAATGGGTACAGGCAGTTCCAGCTCATCTTCCTGGAAAGTGTCCAAACCGTGCCATCTGCCTGAGTCTCAAATCTGCCTCACTGCATGTGGCTCACCTTCACTCCATGTAGCTCTGGGACAAGAAGAGGGGTCATATAACTGTGGTGAATGTGGTCTCACTTTGTGTCTCTTCTGTGACTCTACAATCATCATGACCCATGACCAGTATCTTTGTTCTCCTGTCTGTGGTGTTCTTCCCGGGACAGAGGGAACTAGTGCCTGTGGTGACAATTTATGCCTTTGCTATGGGGTCAGGAAGTCTTTGTGAAGTTTCTGCTAGTGAAACCACAGTTGTTTTCTGACTCTCAGTGAAATGAGAAGGGCTCTGAATGCAACTATTTTGCACATGGTAGGGCTTGAACAGGACTATTCTCGTTTTAGAAATGAGTTGTCTTCTGTTTAAGAAGCCCATCCACAAGAGCTAAAAGTCTTAGGTTTTTAGATTTGTGTGGAATATTGTGTATCTGTAGGAGCTAAAAGTTCTAGGTTTTTAGACTCGTGTGGAATACTGTGCAGCCACAGGAGATAAAAGTAATAGGTTTAGGGATTTGTGTGGAATATTTTGTGGAAAAGTTAAAATAAAAACAAAACAGAATGAAGCCCAAAATATAGGTGCTGAAAGCACCACTGTTTTTGATGTCAAGTGAGTACAGATTCGACCATCTGCCTTCTGTCATCCCTGTTGTTGCTTCTCCCTTGATTGCTCATCTGGATAGTATGACTTGTTACATTGCTCAGTGTACTGGTACTTAAGTGTGCACCTAGATTTTGTGACTTTTGTGACACAAGGTATTGGCAGAATTCATTTTGAAAGATTGTCTTATTAGAGGAGAGTGCAGAGCACATTGTCCTAGGGAGGGCAGAATGGAATAAGTGCAAAGGTTTATGGTAAAATTGGGTGAGTGTGGATGAGGTTGGTTCCTAGATCTTCAGGATGCTCTACGCCTTGGCACCCCTATTATTTGGGGCAGCAGGAGTGGGTCAGAACTGCAATGTCTGTGCAGAAAGGACTGTTCCAAGGTAGTTTGCATTGTGATCCCATTGTTTCAATATCTTCCTCCTAATGTTGTGTTCAGTGCTGTCCTGCTGTCCTCTGGGGAGAGGACAGTTCCCCACAGTTCTACCCTATATCCACCTCTCAGTTCTGCCCAGCACTGCTCTTGGATGGGCCCTCTGTAAGCTCATCTGGGCCCTGGGTGCCTGGGGAAACAAGGAACCTCCTAGCTGCAGACCTTTAGAGGGATGAAGCCTGTGGTGTCCACAGGGAGGGTTTGGGCTGCCAGTCCTCACTCCCCAGCAGTGAGCTGCCATTAACAGGGATTCTTTCTACAGCCCACCCAGCATTGCTCCCTACTGTCTTCCACATCATGCCAGAAAGGTCATGTTGGGGAAATAATGAAGCTTGGCCTCTCTGCACCAAAAGTTTGATCTCTGTGCATCAGAGAGAGAAAGTCCTTGATGTATTTAGCCCACGTCATACAGAATATGGGCATCTGTCCGAGGCCAGATAAGTTCAGAAGGACTGTGGGATTCAGTCAAAAAGAAAATGTCTACAGTCAGTGGGGTAAGAACACGTTTGTGGTTTCACAGTTGTATCACAAGGTCTGTCACTCAGGTGGTTGATGAGTATTCATTTAAGAGTGGAGGAGTGAATTCCAATCCTGATGCAGAAATGGGTCAGCTCAAGCACAAAAGCCTTAAGGACCAAGTGACAGACAAGTGACAGGCATACCATACGATCAATACACTAGTTAGCCATGTGTGACCAAATGGCTGAAGGGAATACGCCACTAGGTGACTGGGGGCTGGTTGACTCTGGGCCCACACGAGTGTGTGGGGTGTACTGGACAGGAGAAAAGAGGCTGACTCAGGACTGCATAGGTGAGAGATGTGTCTACAGGTTTGGGGACGAGGCCTGTCTGTCACTTTTTCAGAAGTTTTGCTAGTGGTGGGCACAGCCTGGCTTCCCTGAGCCCCATCTCCGACAGATGAAGGACAGACAGGCAGGGTCCAGCTGGGACAGGAGCACAAAGTAGAGGTCCTGCTGAGCTGTGGGCAGAGGAAGACCAGGATGGAACCTCAAGGGAAGGTGGTCCTGGCCAGGACCATGCCCGGCTCCTAGTGCATCTGATGGAGACTCAATTGCTTTGTCCCCTTCCTCTGCACTACTGGGCTGAGGTTGATGTAGGAAGAGAAATAGCCATCAATGAGAGCTCCGTGCCCAGGTAGTGGTTCCCGTTGTTCCTCTGAGGAAGACACTCTCCCACCTGTCAAGTAAGACAGACAGACCTGACCTTAACCATGCTGATAAGATGGGAGAGCGCACAGGTGTGAGTTGGTGGCCTGTGTTGGAAAGTTTGAGAAAGTGTGAGCAGGGAGGACAGAGAAGAGGGTGGAGGTGGTTCAATGAGAGCCTGTCTGGTGCATAGCAGGGGAGCAGTGAATATGTTCAAGAAAGACACAGAAGGCAGCTCCTCCCTACTGGGAGATGGCCATTATTAATAGTCTAACAGCCCCTCACACACAAGTGTTGGCTCTGCCACAGAATCCAGGGTCGAGTTGCTTAGCTATGCTTAGATACGTTCATTATTCTGTGGATCCATAGTACAAAGCTGGAGATTATGGTGAAGACACCAGGAGGAACTATTAAAACAGGGTATCAAAAACTGACAATGTCTTGGGCCACATTTTTACACACCAAGGGTCCCCTGGAGTGTCCTTGTGGACAGAGAAGAGAAGTCAAACATCTCAAAAGTTCCCTGGGTCACAAAAATTGTTTGTGCTGTGTTGGTAAGCAAAAGGTTGGTTGTATGAACCCACCTAGTACACCATGCAAGAAAAGGCCTGTTGATCTGCCTCCATAAGAATTATAGCCAAGAAAACCCAGTGAAGCCTTTCTACACTGTAACACATGGGATTGACATGAGTCTGAATTGACTTCATGGCCCTCCTCCCCTCTCTCCCCGTCAAAAAATCTTAACAAAAACATCTAATATTTCCAAATGGAATTTGAAGTTAACTATAGAAATGAAAAGATGTAAAACATACCAGGCCTGTGTTTTCAGAGGAGGAAGGGGGTGAGGGGGTCACCACTCACTTTGACTTCAAGTGAGAGAGAGGTGAGCAGAGTCCACTCCTCTGGGATCCCCCAGCACTGTGATCCTCTGCCCTGGCTGAGTCCTCTCTCCAGCTCAATCCAGATTCAGGCTTTCCTTTTCTTAACCCATGGAGAAAGGACCAGAGATGAGCTGGACGGAGATGCTCAGGTCTCAGGGGGTGAGATTAGGGTGCCTCCTCCGATAGTGGAGATGCTCTACCAGTGGCTGCACAGGTAGGAGAAGGCTTGAGCAGGGGTTCCAGAATCACTATCTCTGAGACACTACTGGACAGATATCTATCACCTTACTTTGCAAAAGTATTTTTCACTGGAGGGTACCATGCATACCTGTGGATATAGTTGTAGTAGCATTTGAAGGTTTTTTTGGAAATCTGAGCATCCAGGTCTACTTCCTGAAGTGTGTCTGAAGACAGGCTATCATCCTGTCTTCCACAGCCTGCTACACTACACATCTACCTCGTCCTCACTCAGTCCTGGCTCCGCTCCATGGTAGGACGATAGACTGAACAGCTGTGTTCTGTCAAGTCTTGTGTTTCAGTTGGTAAGAGTAGGTGAGAAATGGCAGATCAGATACTGATCTTCCAGCAGGGGTCAGAGTCAGAGATTAGGATCCTTGATCCTTCCCTGCCTTGAGAGTCCCCCATGCCCAATTATCTTGTACTAGGACCAGTAGAGCTGTCAGGATGGAGGAGAGGGTGGGACCTGAGGTTCTGAATGAACAGAGGATCCCCATAATTTGTGCCAGTGCACCCAAGTGGAGGCAAGGTGGTATCTTCAGTAGCATGATGTCGTTGGCATATGAAACAATTTATACTCTGGGTGAAATAAGGCTTGAACCACAGGAATGAACTGCTGGGTGGTTTCCTTGTTGTTCATATTTGAGCATACAGAATGACAATCCTACCTATGCGATGAAAGGCTGGATGTGAAGTCATAGAAACTGCATTCAGCTTTTGAAAGGCAAATTAATGTTCCAGCTACAGGCCTGTAGTTGAGTCAAATTGGGAGGAGGAAGATGGGGCAGAAGTCATACCTCACTCTCCTCTCTACCTCAGTCAAATGTAGAAACTGTTCCCCTTCTTGGCTTTATAGCAGTAACCCAGGCCTGGTCTTTCAGCAGCCTTGGTAGCTACACAGCTCTCTGCTTACAATACTCCAATCTTGTATCCTACATTAACTTCCGCCAGCCTGAAAGTGTACATATGGCTACACTGATGAGCTTATTGCACCCTGTGGACTCAGAGAACATCCTGAGCTCTGTCTGTGAAATGGTGTTTGGAGTTCTCAGGAAACAAGGATCCAGTTGCTACTCCTGATCATAGTTTACATTGTTTAGCATGAAGTTTTCTTATACCAGGAAACCCCTACAGTGGCCCCAGGTAAGGTTGTCATCAGAGATACTTATTGCTGCCATGTGGGGCCAGGAGTGCAATCTGGCCTCTGTGCGCCATACAATCTCACCTGAAAGAGACAATCTGCCCTGGATTTCTGCGCTTACAGAACCCAGAGGTTGGACACCACCTGTGGTCAAGAAGACTGGGATGTTCAGAGGCTGTATCGTATGCTATCTTGAGTTGGGTGGGAAGAGAGATGTCTGCAGGGGCCCTAACACTGAAATAGGCTCCTGGCTTCTGTGGGCAGTATGGCTGGCTTGTAGCATGACCATTTTCTTCCCTATTTCTCACTTTCTTTCTCTGGAGATGAGGGTGCTCAGCTCTTATTCTGTGTCAAACATGCTACAGACACATGTTAATGGGAAAGGATCTGTCTTTAGGATACACATCCCAGAAGACCTGGAAAATACTCTGACCTACCTTGGTTGCTTTTTTGTCCCCAAGCATTTCAGAACCCTGGTGTTCTCATCACTTCCATGGTAAGCTGGTCTCTACATAATCCTCTATGGCTTACCTGTGATTTGAGTTGCCTTAATAAGCCACCTCCAGGAAAAGAAGAGGCATTGGTGCACTATATGGAGAGAGGTGTTGGACTGGGTTGATGGACAAGTGGCTGTGAAAGTGCATAGGAGGACTGAGTCTCATGAATCTGGGAGAGATAGGCATGTTCTTCTTACTCAATCCTAAGTGTTTTCATCTCCCATAAAGATACCAATGCTCAAGGGAAAGAAGCAGCTGCTGAAATCATTTGGGAACACTCTAAGAACACACTGCATTAACATATGTTCCTTTGATTGCTTGCTGAAAATGAGTAAAGTTATATTTCCTGATTCAGAGGTTGCAACGAAAATGCCCTGTGGGAAATCAAGGGGAAATTTTGATACTAGCTGTGTCTGATCCCTTTCAGTGGAGAGATTCTGTCAGATATTACAAGTTTGTGCAGCTTACAAAGTTATGGGTCCCTTTGGCAATAAAATATATTTCCCCTAATGCTTAGGTGGAGCCCTGCTGGCACAGTGGTTAAGAGTTCAGCTGCTAACCAGAAGGTTAGCAGTTCAAATCTATCAGCTGCTCCTTGGAAATTTTATGGGACAGTTCTAATCTGTCCTATAGGGTCACTATGAGTCAGAATCGACTTGATGGCAAAGGGTTTGCTTTTTGATAATTCTTAGGTGCTTTGATTTGAAACATGGAATTTGAAATCATATTCTTGATTTCTATAAAGATCTTAATGAAATTTTTGAAATATTAAACAGAACTCTGTCAATAAGTTGTCCAAATGTAAGTACACTTTAGTCATGTATTGTGTATTTGGCTGATGGTGCAAATGCAAATTTTGGCAAATTCCATTCAGACTATAAATTTCTTACCAAAGGAAAAAAGATCTTACTTGTCCAATGCCCTGCACACCTTGTACACAACATGGCTGAAAATGGGGTGACTTTCTTGAGATAGTGAAGCATTTGGTCACTGATCAATTTCCTCAAACTGTGTCAAAGCTCTTACTGAGATTTTTGGCTTATAAAAATGGAAGTAGACATGCATACAAGAAGAATGAGGCATCAGGCTTGGAGAAACACTCATTGACAACCTGTGATATGCAGATGACACAATCTTGCTTGCTGAAAGTGAGGAGGACTTGAAACAAAGACTACAGCCTTCAGTATGGATTATACGTCAACATAAAGAAAACAAAAATCCTCCCAACTGGACCAATAAGCAACATCATGATAAATGGAGAAAATATTGAAGTTGTCAAGGATTTCATTTACTTGGGTCTACAATCAAGGCCCATGGAAGCAGCAGTCAAAAAATCAAACGATGCATTGCATTGGGCAAATCTGCTGCAAAAGACCTCTTTAAAATGTTAAAAAGCAAAGATGTCACTTTAAGGAGTAATGTGCACCAGACCCAAGCCATGACATTTTCAATTGCATCATGTGCATAAAAAAGCTGGACAATGAATAAAGAAGACTGAAGAAAAACTGATGCCTTTAAATTATGGTGTTGGTGAAGAATGTTGAATACACCAATGACTGCCAGAAGAAGGAATAAATCTGTTTTGGAAGAAATACAGCCAGAATGCTCCTTAGAAGTGAGGATGGCAAGACTTAGTCTTACATACTTTGGACATGTTATCAGGAGGGACCAGTCCCTGGAGAAGGACATCATGCTTGGTAAAGTAGAGGGTGAGCAAAAGAGAGGAAGATCCTCACTGAGATGAATTGACACAGTGGCTGTCAAAATAGGCTTGAGCATAACAATAATTGTAAGCATAGCTGTGGACCTGGCAGTGTTTCATTCTGTTGTACGTAGGGTCGCTATGAGTAGGAACCAAGTTAATGGCACCTAACAATAACAACAACAATATATATACTTATATAAATACATATATATGTATAATATAAAAAATTATATTTTATATAAATTTTAAAATAAAATTCGTAATACAAATGTCATAATAAAAAATATATATATACTTATATACATGTATATAAAGTGTGTGTGTGTGTGTATCTGGTTATGTTCTGGTTAGCTCTTTAAGAAAGTCTGTATCTAGTTCTGAGGGGAGAAAATTAGGTAGATTTTTGGCTTTGTGCAAACACAACTTATTGCCAAATTTCTTCTTCTAAGATTGCCTTATTAGCAAAAAGTGTAGAGCATGTTGTTCTGGGGAGGGAAGAGTGGAAAAAGTGCAAATGTTGTGGGTAGATTTGGGTGAGGGAGGATGATGCTGATTCCTAGAATTTCAGGATGCTGTACTTCTCTGCACCCCTGCTGTTTGGAACAGCTTGAATGGGTTAGACCTGCAGTGTCTATGGAAATTGGGCTGTTTGCATCCTGATCTCATTGATTCAATGTCTCCCTCCTGATCTCAAGTTCATTGCTCTCCTGCTGTACTCTGGTTAGAGGACAGATGTCCACAGTCCCATTCTATGTCCACCTCTCAGTCCTGCACAGCTTTATTTTGGATGGATGGTCCATAAACTCCTCTGGGTTCTGGGGGACTGGGGCACATGAAGCCCTTGACCTATGAGGCCTTTCACAGGGGACGTGGCCCTGTGAGTGTCCACAGGGGGGTGTGTGGTGTTTGTTGTTCCTCGCTCCCCAGCACTGAACTGCCAGAAAGGCTGTATTGGGACTGGACTGAAGGATGGCCTTTCTACACAGGAGGACCTTCCTGAGAGACAAATTCTCTGGGGTTATTGAGCCTATTTTGTACACAGTGAAGGTATCTCTGCTCAAAGACAGACAGGGGAATATGGTACCTTTGGAAGGTACATGGGATTCAGAACAAAGAGAAAGTCTGTAGTTCCTGGGGGAACAACATGTTTGTGGTTTCACTGTTGTATCACAAGGCTTGTCATTCAGGAAGTTGATGAATGCTTATTTAAGGATGGGAGGAGCAAATTCAAATCCTGCTGCACAGAGACATCATGTCAAGCACATAGGCCCCAAGGACCAGCAGTCTGAGGCAGACATAGGACATAATCAATAAACCTGTCACATACTGGGACAGGCTGAAAAGACTAAGGCTGTTAAGTAAGCAAAGGCTGGCCGTCTCTGAGCCTATGCATGGCTGTGGGGTGTGTTGGACTAGATGAGAAAAACAGCTGGGCTTGCACAGGTGGGAGGTGTGTCTATAGGTGTGGGGATCAGGCTTGTCTGTCACATTCCCCTAAGCTCTGCTCTGGTAGGCACAGTCTTGCTTCCCTGAGCCTCCTGTCTAACAGGATGAAGGTCCAGCAAGCAAGGCCCAGCTGGGACAGCAGCACTGAGAGTCCCTGCTGATCCATAGACACAGGGAGATGAGATTTAAGTCTCAAGAGGAAGGTGATCTTGTTGGGGAGCATGACAGATCCCTATTGTGTTGGTTGGAGGCTAAAAGCATAGTTTCTTTTATAAGCATAAGCACAAAGCTAGTTCCTATGAGACAGAGGTTAAAGACGTCCCCAAAATCCTACTTTTCCAAACCGCTGCACCACTCCATCATCTCTAACATCAACTACTCCTCCTCACCTCAGTACTCTCCCTCCTGTCTTTGGGTTCCGTAGTTTGCTACAACACATCATGGACCTCATGAACTGTATCAAGGAAATAGCTCATGTGGTTGTGGAGGCTGGCAAGTCCCAAATCTGTAAGTCAGGCATAGGCTTCTCCCTACCCACGTGACTACAGGGGCTGAAGAACCTAACCTGGCAGCTCAGACCACACGCTGCTGGCTCACAAGGCTGCAGAACCTGGAAAATTAGGCCAGAAGATAGGCCACTGGCCCACAGGGCTGCAGAAGCTGGTAAATCTGGCGGGTTAGACAGAAGGCTTCTAGCTCAAGTCCCAAGAACTCGAGATTAGATGATCACAAACTGGACTTGGGATCCAGATGCAGAGAAAGAGAAGCCCCGCTAGGGCGTCCACATATATACCTTGGACGCAGGCCATGCTACAAGAAAGGGCATAACTTGAGAAAGGGTGGGACTTGAGTCATGCCCTCCTGCAAGGCTGTGACTCAAGATACACCCCACATCAATCCTGCCTTATTAATATGTAGGGGTCAAGATCCACAACACATAAAATGGAGGACAACCATACAATACTGGAATCATGGCTTAGTCAAGTTGACATATAACCCCAATTATCACAAGTTCTGTATACCTTTTTTGTATAGTCCCACTCAATCATTGTGTGTGAGTCACAAAAACCATGGCTAGAAGGGCCATATTAAGTAATTCATTGCACTGCAGGTCACCCCCTGACTCTCCAAGCCATTGACCGTTTCATACTTGAAGGATTAACTTACCCCTACCAATCATTTTACCAGTCCAAAACAGTCATTAACAATTAGTCCTTCAATAGGGCAAAGGAGTCCTGAGGGTGAGGTTGCTCAGGTACCAGCCATCTAGGTCTGCTACAGGTGTCCATCTGTTTTGGTCAGTTTCTCCAATAGTTCATCTCATCTTCACCCTTTCTGACCTCTGATAAAATTTAACTGAGAGGAAATTATTCCCTTGCACTTCTTGTCTCTCAAGGTATCATAATAATGTTAGGTATCTCCTGCTGCATAATCCATTTATTCATTCCTTTACATTTAGCTATTATTTCTCTTTCCTTTCATTTGTCCTTTATTTTTACCCAAACTTTTCCACCTTGGGACGCGACATCATGTTCAGCTGCTGTGGTAGTCCAAATTGCTGGTAGCAAGATCAGTCTAGCAAGTGCTTCCCCCTCAGTTCACTCCCATTCATTTTGGGTACGGTTACATTGATACAACACTAGTGGGCTATCTCTCCCACTAGGCAATATAGCAGTATTCAATGTCAACCTCAATTTTTCCAAATGGAGGAAAGGTATAATCCACCCTATCAGGCCCTTGGGAATTCTGACATACATGTTCGGGGGTATAGTTACAGTCTCTTGCTTAGGGATCACCCTTGCTTCCAGCACCCACATTTGCATCCCTGGTCTGGGACTGCAGCATCCTGAAGGAAAAAAGCAACGTTAGGTGATGTGGGGAAGAACTGTACAGTGGCACCAGCATCCTCCCCCACCTCAGATCCCTCAGAGAAGTGAAGGAATCTACACAGTGCTGATCCTCCATTTGTCCCCCTTATGTTGCATGTAAGCCAGCCGTTCATACCTTTACCTCCCCTTGTTTTAGACAACAAATACTTCAATTGCCCATTCCAATTCTCTATCAAACCATTACTCTGATGGAGGTATGCAACATGATGCATCCATTTAATATGATGTTTCTTTGACCATTGCTGCACCCTGTGGACTGTAAAGTATGGTCCTTAGTCAGATGAAATATAACTCGGTGTCCCAAATTGGTACAGTATCTTTTGTTCAAATCCCTTAATGGTGTTTTTGGCACTTGCATCTGTCACAGGATATGCAAAGCCGAGTCCAGAGTAAGTGTCTATTCCTGTGAGGACCTATTTGTAGCCACCTGGTGCCACCAGCACCACTGGTCCAGTATAATCAACTTGCTAGCTATGTGCAGGGCTTTTCCCCAGGGAATCTGCTCTGTAGACATATGCAATCTCTTTTTCTTGCTGGCAGACAGAGCAGTCCTTATTGGCATTTTGTGCCTCAGAGGGTGCAACGGGGTTATGTCTAGATTCAGCCCATCTCTGTATTGCTGCAACACCCCCATGTCTGCTCATTTCATGGACTCAATTGGCCACCTCAAGTGAGTGTACCAGCAGGCACATTTGCTGATTCCAATAGTCTTTTGATGCAGGAAGGGGGTTTTTCTGATGGGCATTGGCATGTCCTACTCTAATGTACCCTCTAAATTCCCAGAGTGCTTGTCATAGGTCCATGCCCCACATGAGTGTCCCCTTAATAGTCCAATTTTCCATTGCCCATTTGCCTGCTCATATAGTCAGGCCGTTGGTCACTGCCCATAAATTGGTAAAAATCCAAACATATAGGCTCTCACCTTTGTGAAATTCCTCCATCATGGCTAGGATGACAGTGTGCAGTTCAGTCCATCAAGCTGACCTGTTCTTACCTTCTTCAATCAGAGTCTTTCCATCTGCTGTTCTTAATGCAGCAGGTTCCACATCACATGTTGTTCATGTACTCTGGAACTGCCATCCATGAACCAAGCAGCCATCTGCTGGCCAGTAGAAAGTTGTTCATAAAACACTGTCCATGTAGCAATGGGCTCTGGCAGCTTCTCAGGTGGTTCTAGAGTAGGATCTATGGGAAAAGAGGCTACCTGCTTGTGGATATAGTGGGTACCTCCCTGCATTCCCCCAGTAGCTTTCTCTTGTACAAACCATTTTCATTTTATTACAGAACTATATTGGGCACTACCTTCCGTATTAGAGTGTTTCTCTAATATCACCCAAGACATTATGGGTATTTCAAGTCTCATGATGATTTTATGTCCTTCTGCTTTGAGGCAATCACAATCAATGTCCAACAGTAGGTGATTAAATGCCTTTCAAACGGCGTGTATTGTGCTGCAGTATCTGGAAACTTCCTAGTCCAGAATCCCAGTTGTCATTGTAGAGCAGCTTTCTCAGGTTTTTATTGTAAGCTCTAGTCTCCATAAGTATGTGGCAGACACCTCCAAAATCATGTCTGAATGTGGATCTTAAGGGCCTAAATGCAGGGAGAGTGAGACCACTTTCTGTAATTTAGACATAGACTACTGTTTCTCTGGCTCCTATTCGAAAGCAATTTTCTTCCGAGTGGTTTTATGGGTGAGAGTCAGTAATATTCCCAGATGTGGAATATGTGTTCTTCAAAATTCAAATAAACCAACTGAACATTGAGCCTCCAGCTTTCTTTTATAAGGATCAACACAAAGCTGATTCCTCTGAGGTGGAAGTTAAAGATGTCCCAAATGTCCAACTTTTCCAAACTACTGTACCACTCCATCATCTCTAACATCAATTACTCCTTCTCCCCTCTGTACCCTCCTTCCCGTCTTTAGGTTCCGTAATTTGCTGCAATGTCTCACAGAGCTCATCAACCGTATCAAGGAAAAGTCTCATGCAGTTGTGGAGACTGGTAAGTCCCAAATCCAAGGGTAAGGTGTAGGCTTCTCCTGACTTAAGTGGCTGCAGGGTCTGCAAAACCAAAACCGGCAGGTCAGACCACAGGCTGCTGGCTCACAAGGCTGCAGAAGCTGGAAAATCAGGGAAGGCAATAAGCCATTGGCCCACGGGGCTGCAGAGGTCAGCGAATCATCAAGTCAGACAACAGGCTTCTGGCTTACTGAAGGTTAGACTATCATGAACTAGGCTTGGGATCCAGATGCAGAGAGAGAGAGCCCCTCTAAGGCATCCACATATATACCTTGGAGGCAGACCATACCGCAGGGAAGGGGGTAACTTGAGTAAGAGTGGGACTTGAGCCACGCCTACCTGCAAGGCTGTGACTCAAGATACACCCCACACCAATCCACCTCATTAACATGTAGAGGTTAGGATTTACAGCACATAAAATGAAGGACAACCATACAATATTGGGAATCATGGCCTAGTCAAGTTGACACATAACCCCAACCATCACGGATTCCATATACCTTATTTGCAGAGTCCCACCCAATCATTGTGTGAGAGTCACAATGACCATGGCTAGAAGAACCATATTAAGTAATTCATTGCACTATAGAGGCTCAGTTCCTTTTCTCCCCTTCTTCTATGCTAGTGAGCTGGAATGCATTTAGGAGGGAGAAAAGGCCATCATACAGGCCTTATGCAGCAATTTGTATTGTTCCACTGAAGATGACAGTCCATTGCATGACAGAATAAGATAAACGGACCTGAAGTTAGAGTTGGTAATAGGACTGGGAGAGTATACAGATATGAGTTTTTGGTTTGTGTGGGGAGTTCCTGGATTGCTGAACAGGGGGAGCAGAAAAGATGGTGGAGGAGGTGCAATCAGGACCTACGTAGGGCATAGTGGATACCAGTGAATATGCCCAAGGAAGACACAAAAGGCATCTCATTCCCAATGGGAGATAGTCTTTATTTAGACCATGACATCATCTCTCCACAGAGGTTTGAACTCTGCCACAAAACCTTGGGACCAGTGGTTTAGCCACCCCCGGAGACATTCATTATTCTGTGGATACAGGGAACAATGATGGAAATTCTGGTAATGACCATGGGACGGGTATTCTCTTATCAAAGGCTGACAATGTGCTAGGCCACATTGTTACACACCAAGGGTTCCCTGGAGTCACACTGTGGACAGAGAAGGGAAGAGTCAAAGCACAGACTGCTGCAGCTTCTCCCATTAGGTTATTTTTTTCTCCCTGGTTTCCATGTCCTCTTACTCAGGGCTGTGTGTACAAAGGAGAAAAGGACTGAAAGGTCTCCATTTGCTTTGGGTCTTAGTGAGAGAGGGGTAGACAGAGTCTAGCCCTCTGGGATCCCCCAGCATTGTGAGCCTCTGTCCTGGATGAATCTTTGGTCTAGATCAACCCAGTCCCATCTTTCCTCTTGTTCTTTTTGGAGAAAGAACAAGAGATGAGCTGGACAGGATGCCCATGTGTCTTGGGTGGAAAAAATAGGATGTCTTCACCCAGGATGGAGTCTGCTGTACAAGTGTCTCCATGGGTCAGTGAACACCTGACCATGTGGCCCCAGAATTACACAGTCCCTGAACAAAACAAAGAAAAACCTTGTCTCCTTACCATTGCTACATCCTTAGTGTACAGCAGGTTCCCCACACAAGTTGGATGGGGAAGTTAGGGAAGTTGTGGTAGTTAGGGAAGATCTGTGTGCATTTCCCCTTAAGTTGCACTTTCACTTCTACTTCCTGGAGTGTAGCTAACACCCAGCCTTTTCCCGTTTTTCCCCATCCTGCCGTGCTGCACACCTGGTACAGCATCATCCAGTCCTGGAAACGCAGTATGACAATGGTCTTCACAGCTGTGTTCAGTCAAGCCTATGTTTCAATGGATCAGAGAAGATGAAAGACATCAGTTCAGATGCTGCTTTCCTAGAGTGGCTTAGAAACAGGTTAGGGGTCGTCTGATACCACCAACCCCCGTCTATTGCACTGGGACAAGTAGAGCAGTCAGGGTAAAGGGGAAGGTGGGTCCTGAATCTTTGAATGAACTGTGGATGCCCAGTGCCCTGTCCAGTGCACCTGAATGTCAGGAAGAGTGCACCTTCAGTAGCACGATGTCTGAAATTTGAAATAGTATCATACTTTGGTTGAAGGATGGCTTGATGCACAGAAATGAACTGCCTGGTGGCCTCGTTTTTCATTTTATTGTGAGCTGCCAGGATGACAACCATATTTCTGCAAAGACAGGTTGTATATAATAAGTCACAGGAGTTTCAATTCAGCATCAGATAAGATATTGATTTCCAGCCCAAGGCAGGCTTGCAGCTGAGTCATATTGGGAGGAGGATGATGGTCAGTAGTCATGTCTTACTCCTCTCCTCCAACACTTCAGTCCAAATATGGACAGTGTTCCTCTTTGTTGCACAGCACTGACCCAGCCCTTGTCCTTTAGCTGTCTTACATGCCAATCAGTATGCCTCCTACAATATTGCATTCCTCTATCCCACATTCAGCTCCCCAGCTGGGAGGTGCACATGAAATTCCTCTGATGAGCTCATTGGGTTCTGGGTGCTCATGGACCTTCCTGAGCTACGTATGTGGGACAGTGTTAGTGATTTCCCAGTTGGAGTTCCTTATCTTCTGTTTCACAGAGCCGCTGTCAACACAAAGTCTTCACCCACCAGAAAACCAGTTATGGTTGCCATCAGGTATGTTTATTGATGCCATGTAAGGCTGGGAGTGCAATCTGGCCTTTGTGCCCCATTTGATCTTAGCTGAAAGAGAATATCTGCTCTGAAGGTCTGCACTCAGAGAACCCAGAGGACGGGCACTGCCTGTGGTTCAGAATACTAAGATGTCCAGAGGCTCAGATGGTCCACAGACTTGATTTGGCTTGGAACAGAGCCATATGCAGAACATCTAACACCTCAATGACCTCCTGGCTTCTGTGGGCAGCATGATCTGTTTCTTTCTTAATTCTCACTTTCTTTTCTCTGGAGATGAAAGAGCAGTCTTTTTTTGGGTTGAATATACTTCAGACAGATGTTAAGGGAAAAGGATCTGCCATCAGTAAACATATCCCAGAAGACCTAGTAAATCTCTCTGACCTCCTTCTTGTTGCTTCTTTGTCCTCAAACATCTCAGACCCCTGGTGTCCTGATCACTTCCTGCATGTTCTGTTTTCTAATGATATGAAGATAATGAGCTCGTAGGCTAGAATACTCTGGTATCTCTCTCCCCCATTCTGACTCTGACAAATAGTAAAAAAGAAAAAAAAAAAACCCATAAGTGTTCATTGAATATATGAAAGACCAGCCAGGGATTGTCTTTAGCTGTGTTGGGAAGGAGAGGTCCTAATAGACTTGTAATCTATAGAACGCAATTATCTTCCTATTAAATTGAGTCCTCAGGATAAAGGGGTATGGAAACAAATAACTGGAAATCCAAGTGGAAATCTGGAAATGGGCTTCAGGGTGCCTAGGCAGGAGTTCTGACTCCATCAGGACCTTGGGAGCAGTGATCAGGCCAACAGTCCAATGGCTCAGTTAAGTTCTGAGTATCTGCCCGGGTAGAGCTAAGGGGCTCCGAAAAATAGGGACAAGATGAAGGTGAAGTCTAGAAAATGGAGTATGAAATAACTTTTCCCTTCTTAAACTGTACAAAATCTCCTGATATACAGCTGTCCATTCTTAGGCTTAACCTATTGCTGTTGAAGGCAATTGATAGCATTCTTTCTCAGCTCTCTTGCCTCCACCAGTAAATTTGGACAGCCTAAGAATAAGTCACTTTTGAGATAACAGAGTTACAGACCATGAAAGTGAGATAACCCTCCAAGTCCTTTAGAGCACCTTTCTTATCTGCCGTTTCTATGCATTGTTTATCCAGAGATAAAGTTACAAATAGTAAAATTCCTGGTGAAGAACTGGGTTCAGGATTGATCATAGAAATAGTCTGACTGGAGTTCTGTGGAAATATTGCTGCTGGAGTAAGCAAGTCCTCTGAGATGGAGATAGCCACTCACATATGTGACCTCTGGAGGACAGAAGAAAGGCTAGCAGGATCAGGAGTTGCAGCATCTTCTCTGAAAGGCTGCTCAGGTCATAAGTTGCTTGTGCTTCCTCCTTCCAGGCTTTATAATCCAAGAAGTGAGTAAGGAGGTACAGGTTAAATGACCACCAGTTTCCTCCTGCTTTTATTAATACTCAAGATATGAGTTCTCAGCATATCACTCTCATTCCCACAGGAATTTGTGTGGTGAGTGTTCCAAGAACCACATTCTTAGGCAGTTCCGGGGTCAGTATAAACACATTCACCTTGAGAAAATCCTAACTCTGAAAAGGGAGGAAGCTGGCTTCCGTTTCAGTCAGGAATGGTGTTCCCTGCCTCTAGTTTCTGTTTTGGGTCTGCAATGAGTATGAACTTGATGTCATTTTGCCTTGCATTTGTGATTAGCAACTGCCTAGTTCTTTACATTTGATTTCTCAACCTAATTCTTCCCTTTTTATTGCTTCATTGTTTTAGAACCCAAGAGCTTAATATTTATAAATGCAAAACAGCAAAGCTCTGGTCTTTCTAGAAACACACTAAGATCTTAGTCATCAATCAACTCTTGGCAGTTTTAGGTAACTGCTGAATCTTGGGAATAGAGGTAAGAAGAGACTGGGCAATAAAGTAGAGATGGGGTATTAATGAGAGGATTAACAAAGTAAAGGGATGCCAGAATAGGACAGTGTGATAGCATGGGATTGACAGACCAATCTGTGTGAATTCATCCCTTGGCCCCAGCTGCCCTGATAAAGCCAATGTGTCTGTTAATATTGATATTTTTAAGGGATAAAATATTCCAGTATCAAAGTATTTGTGATCATGCAGGTAGATACAGAAAGAAAAGAAGTAGGATTTTTCTTTCATCCTGATTTTCTCTGATCTCTCTCTTTCCACTTGGTCCATGTAATCTGGGGTCCCAGTGAAGATTGTCATTTAAGCAAAGTTTCTGTACTGCGTGCCTCCCTGCCCTTACTGATGGCCTTGATCCTGTTTCCTCAGAAAGGGGAAATAGTGTTAATAGTGTGACTGCCCGCTGTATAATTCTCCAAGCATTTCTGCTCTTTAACCAAAACTTACTCTGAGAAGAGTGGTTAATGCAGTGGAAATATTGGTTGCTTTTCCTCTAGACACCACATCTATAGGCATCATCTTCAATGCAGCAGCTCAGGGGGTTGGACATTGTGATATTCTCCCTCTGGTCTGTTGCCCTTCATTTTCTAAAAGGGCAGCTCAACATTAGTTGGAGAGAAACCAAGACAAACGGGAACATGGAAATTCCATTTTGGGGCCTGAAGAGAATTTCTGGAGGAGTAGCCTGGGATGTGACTAGAACACAACTACCTTTAGGAAGACAGATGGAGATGTTGAGGCGTTTGGCTAGGGAGAAAGTTGACTTACATGGAAAAGATTATATGCATAACATCTGTCTTATATTAAGGATGCCAGGTGGGCTTAGGTGAGACTTTCTCCTTCTGGTTCCAGAATTGGGTGGCATTGTATGCTGTTGAGTTACACTAAGAGAATATTAAAGAATAAACTCAGGCAACACCCACTGTACCACCTTATTCGTTATTACTTATGCTGGAAGCCCAGGAAGTCAGGTTTCAGCTCGCAGAAAGAGGATTTGATGAGCCAATTGGATTTATATTAGGCATTCTTTCCTGTCAGATGTCATACTGGCCTGGAAGGACAGATTTTGATACCTTCTCTCTTTTATTTTTCTAGGGTGCTTCACAATTTGAAAACTGTGGTACCTGATGGTCAACAGCCATCTTTCAGGTTCAGTTATCTGTATTTTTAAGATCATGTGAAATGCTATAAGCAAGGTGTCCTATGCTAAACTAATGAAAGTTGACATGTTTATTTTAGAGCAGAAAACTTTTGCTTTGTTAATGGGTTTTACCCAGACCTAGGTCAAAGAGAACTCCAGAAAAAATACAAAAATCAGAGGAGTGAAGACGAGGTCACCATGTGTGATCCCTAAGGTTATGAGTCAACTTGTCTGGGCCATGATTCTCAGTGGTTCGGCAGTTATTATGTAGTTTGGCAGTCGTATAATGATGTGATCACCTCCATGATGATATTTGATATAATGTGATCACTGCCATGATGAGATCTGCTGTGAGTAGCCAATCAGTTGAAAGGGATTTTCTATGGGAGTGTGGCCTGCATCTCATATAGGTAGAATTTCTGGCAAAAGTCATGGGCTTTTCCTCACACTGGATCTTGCAGGCTCCTGTTTGTCTGACCTCCAGTTCTTGGGACAGGAGCTAGCAACTTACCTGACATTTGCCGGCCTATCTTGAGGTTCCTCAATCTTTGCAGCCTGTGAGCCAGAACCTTGTTGTCTCACTTGTTGATCTTGGGTTTGCAAGCCCCTGCAGCTACGTGAATCAAGAGAAGCCTCCAGCCTGACCCACAGACTTGGGACATCCAGACTTTACAACTGTGTGAACCATTTCCTTGATATAAATAAATATATATATACATATATTTATTTATTTAAACACTTTACTCATTTTCTTATCTAGAGAACCCAGTCTAAGACAATTTGTACGGAGAGTGGTTCTAGAGAAACAAAATTGTAAGGATGAGTTTTCTAAATTGTTTCTCCAGTCTGGACAGTCTTAAAAATGTTGATGACTTTACTTACCATATTGGCTGATGTGATTGATCCTGGTTACTAAGAGGAAATTGGATTTATATCACATAATGGAGGTAAAGAAGAGTATGACTTGAATGCAGGAGATCTCTTGGGGCGTCTCTTAGTACTACTGTGCTCTGTGATTAAAGTCAATGGAAACTACAGCAACTCAATTCTGACATGACTACTAATGGCCCAGATCCTTCAGGAATGAATGTTTTGGTCAACCAACTAGGCAAAGAACCACAACCAGCTGAAGTGCTTGCTGAGGGCAAAGGGTATACAGAATGGGTGGTGGAAGAAGGTAATTCTAAATATCCGTAACAACCATGTGACAAGTTGCAGAAATGAGGACTCTAGTTGTTATGAGTATTTTTGCCTTGTATGTGTGCATCAACTATTTTTGTTTTCTTCACTTATAAAATATAAAATGTAAACAGGGCTAGTGCATTTTTGGTTGTATGTGTGTTACTTTATCATGTTAAGTGCAGATATGACTTTATAATTATTTTATTCAGAAATTATGTATGATTTAAGATGTGTACAGGTGCGAAGTTGACAAGGGGTGGACTGTAGCATACCTGCAGCTGTATGAATCAGGAGAAGCCTCCAGCCTGACCCACGGACTTGGGACATTCCAGCTCCTACTATTGTATGAACCCATTTCCTTAATATAAATCTCTCTCTATATACATATTTATACACTTTACTGGTTTTGCTTCTCTAGAGAACCCATCCTAAAACAGCGTGACAACTAGTTATTAGATGATTTTATGCTTGCCATTGTATCTCCAGGGTCCTGCATCATTGCTAGCATTGACTAACCCTCACAAACCATTTAGGTATTGATGTATGGCAGGAGCAGAGCTTTCCTAAAAAACAGCTAAAATCCACAAGGCAACAAGGGGACGTGTAACCATAAGCCAGGTTGCCAGTTGTGAGCAAAATGCATCAGCTGGTATGGCCTGAGCCTGCTGAGTGACAGTTAAGTAGGTGGACTATGCCCTCACTGCAGATTCTACATCTTGTTCTGTAGATGTAGAATATCTTCTCTGCCAGGGGGAGAAGTTGGATGGAATCACAGAGGAGGAGTACAACTGATGGCTGTGGGAACATGGGGCAGGCAGGGTGAGGGGCCTCAGGTGCTCTTTCAGCCTAGCACTTCACCCCCATTTGTGTGACTGTGCCAGGAAGAAGAGATGAGGCTGACCGCCTGGGACAGTCTTTGCATTTTCCTTCAGAAGGAGACTTGCTTTGCATAGCCCCAGACTCACCGACATCAGAGGCTCCACACACTAGTGAAACAGAAATAAGAAAGTGTGAAACTATTGAGCATGTGTTTCTGCATGAGGTGTGTATGGTGTGGTTTTTGGAGGAACACAGAAAGAATGGGGACAAAAGATGTGGTCAGAGGCTGTCTCCTGAACAGTAGGGATCAAGTGCATTTTTATTCAGAAAAGATAAGTTAACCCCTACTCATCCTAAAAACAAAAGGAAACAAAAAATTAAAAAAACAAAAACCCTTTGCCGTGGAGTTGAATCCAACTCATAGCAACACTATTGTATAGAGTAGAACTGTCCCATAGCTTTTGAAGGCTCTAAATCTTTACAAAAAGAGATTGCCACATCTTTCTCCCTCCAATCAGCTGCTGAGTCCAAATAGCCAACTTTCTGGTTAGCAGCCCATAAACTTCTCATCCTAGAGGTGTTTTATTAAACAACTCATCATAAGTAAACCATATAGGAAGAATTAGATAGATCCATGGGTAGATTGAGATTGAATCCTTTATTCAAAACACACAAGAAAGTCAACAAGCTTCTGGTGAAGCCTGAGAGAGTTTCTCATTACATTCACATATCATGCACTATCCTGGTACTCACACAGAAGGGGCCCTGGAGTCTCCACATGGAACAGGGAGAGGTGACTCAGCTCAGCATTCTCCACTTTCTCCTTCACTCAGTCTTTCTCCGCCACGACCCTGTGTGAGTTTTTTATTTTCGGACAAGAAAGACTCTTCAGGTGTGTGCTTTAGGAATAAAGAAAGGGAATAAAGGGGTATTTTAACATTCTAGGCCAACACTCTGGCTCTGATTTTTGTTTCCAGCATAACCCAGCTCTCCTGTGTTTCCCTGTGTCAATGTCAATAGACATGGTGGGACCTTTCATGGATCCTGGAGAGCCAGATATATAGACTCTGAGCACAGTCCTTCCCATGTACCCCCCATGAACTTTCTTTCCCTGGGTCACTCTTTGCACGCGTCTGTCAACTTATCTTCACATGATACTTTTGCCCTTAGGGCTTCCCACACCTGCATAGAGCTATTAACTTTGTAGAAAATGTCTTTGTAGCAATGTTGCACTTCCATCTCCTCTTGGAGAGTGTCCTAATCAAGTCATCTTCCAGTGTCCCAAAAATTCCTCACTAAACGTTCTCTGGCTTTACCCCATGTAGCTTTGGGACAAGATGAGGGGTCATCCACCTGTGGTGAGCACGGCCTTGATCTCAGCTGCCCCGTCAGACCAAGCAATACTTAGAAGTTCATATCTATTTATCCTGTTGGGTGTCTGGGACCTGGGGATGTACTGTACTTCCTGACCCTACACTTGAGGGCTTGCTCTAGTCCCCAAAGTGGCTCTGTGGCCCAGTAGAAGAGCCAGGCTCAGAAGAGATTGAAGAGTGAGGCCCGAAGAGCTGGTGAACACAAAGCCACCCTTGTGACACTGGTGATGGGTCATGTTCTGTCTTCTATCTCGAGGCAGGATGTGGGCTAGCTCTGAGCACAGGCATTTGCTTCTGGGTGTTTTTCTCTTTCATGATTCTGTGAGCACCCAGGGTAATATCTGATTGTGAGAGAAAATGTGGATGGGACGCTCCTTATATTGAGTATCCTCAGTTACTTTGATCCCATATGGCCAAAAAAAACAGGGCTTCAGTGGTGGTATGATTCCTAGAAAGCCTCTACCCTCCTGCTCTCAGGTTCTGGTGAAGCCCTGGACTTAGTTCCCAAGGGATGTCCTGCACACAAGTGCTTTAGGACTGTTAGGCTTTGCATTGGAGTGTGTTATATATATACTGCTAGAATACAAAGGGCCACCCTTAATTATTTCCATTTTCTGCTTCAGGCCTTGTTGTTTTTAAAATAGTGATACTGGTATGTGTGCTATTTATAATAATACAACCCCTTCCCAAAGAGGACCCTGCTGGCTCAGTGGTTAAGAGCTCAGCTGCTAACTGTAAGGTTGGCGGTTTGAATCCACCAGCCGTTTCTTGGAAACCCTATGGAGAAGTTCTACTCTGTCTTATAGGGTCCACTATTAGTCAGAATCAACCCAATGGCAATGGGAATGGGCCCTCAAAAGAAACACTGTAAAATTTTATTACTTTTGAAATGCTATGGGATGTTGCTGTCCATCAAAACACAGGGGTATAATATTGTAACCTCACCCTGCCAGTAAATTTCCATTATTCCTTAAACTAGCCCAAGCCAGATTTGGCCCATCCTGCATGCTCAGAAGGGCCAACTGTAACCACAAATTGACCTCAACAGGGGACACAGCAACAGGAGGAACAAATCAGAATGAAAATGGTCACTCAAACCCTATTCTGAAGCGAGAGGTCTGACAAGAATCACGTCACCTCCTGTTTCCTGGCCACCTTCTAGAATTTTCCGTCCCCAGTATGACTGTGCAGCCGCCGTCTTGCTGCCCAAATCAACGTAAGTCCTGCTTCCCCATAGCTTGATGAGCAGGATTTGAGGAACTTCCTTCCGGCTCCTTGCTATGCACAGTGCAATAAAGTTACTTTCTCTTTCTCAAAGACCAGTGTCCAGATAATTGCAAGACTAAATGCACCAGACAAGGGCCCACGTTTCCAGGTTCAGTAACAGTTTCATCATGGGCCATTATACTTCTGAAGATTTCCTGTGTACTTACAAAAACAATGTAGACAGGTTATAAGTCTAATGCAAATATAATCATTCTGGGAGTCATATAACCTCAAATGTTGAAATCACCCAAATATTATTTACCAGATATCAGGGACCTCTGATATTTTGATCATTTTTTAAATAAGTTGTAGATAGTGTAGTCATAGAAGTTTCATATGGAGAGGAAGTTAAGACGATATCAAGAAATAAAAGGTTGGTTTAAACTTAGAGAAATAGAGATAAATTTTAAGGTAACCACAAAGGAAACTAACAAATCAACACATCAAAATAAAAAAGAAGAAAAACATAAGGACTCAGCCAACACAAAATTAACAATAACAAAAAAGATGAAAGGGAAATACATAAAGAAAAATGACTCAGTACAGAAAATTAAGTGGAACAAATAAACTCTCAACACTTCAAAAAAAAATCAAAATGATGGCAGTAAACTCATACCTATCAATAATCACACTGAATGTAAATGGACTAAATGCACCAATAAAGAGACAGAGAGTAGCAGAATGGGTAAAACAACATGATCCGTCTGTATGTTGCCTACAAGAGACACACCTTAGACACAAAGACACAAAAAACTAAAACTAAAAAGATTAAAAATATATATATCAAGCAAACATCAACCAAAAAAAAAAAAGTGTAGGAGTGGCAATATTAATCTCTGACAAAATAGACTTTAAAGCAAAATCCACCACAAAGGATAAAGAATGACACTATATAATGATTAAAGGGTCAATACACCAGGAGGACGTAAGCATAGTAAATATATACACCACAACAACATGGCTCCAAAATACATAAAACTAACTGTAACAGCATTGAAAATAGAAATATGCTCTTCCGCAATAGTAATAGGAGACTTCAACACACCACTTTTGGTGAAGGACAGAACATCCATAAAGAAGCTCAGTAAAGACACGGAAGATCTAAATGCCACAGTCAACCAACTTGATCTCATAGACGTATACAGAACACTCCACCAAACAGCAGCCAAGTATATTTTCTTTTCCAATGCACATGGAACATCCTCCAGAATAGACCACACATTAGGCCAAAAAGCAAGCTGAACAGAATCCAAAACATCAAAATATTACAAAGCATCTTTTCTGACCATAAAGCCATGGAAGTAGAAATCAATAACAGAAAAAGCAAGGGAAAAAATATCAAATACATGGGAACTGAACACCTTGCTCAAAAACTACTAGCTTATAGAAGAAACAAAGGACAGAAAAGGAAATTCACAGAATCAAATGAGAATGAAAACACATCCTACCAGAACCTTTGGGACACAGCAACAGCAGTGCTCAGAGGTCAATTTATAGCAATAAATGCACACACCCAAAAAGAAGAAAGCCAATCAAAACATTAACCCTTCAAATTGAACAAATAGAAAGAGAGCAGCAAAAGAAACCTTCCAACACTGGAAGAAAGGAAATAATAAAAAAAGTAGGGCAGAAATAAATGAAATAGAGAATAGAAAAACAATTGAAAGAGTCAGCAAGACCAAAAGCTGGTTCTTTGAAAAGATCAACAAAACTGATAAACCATTGGCCAAACTGACAAAAGAAAAACCGTAGAGGAAGCAAATAACCCAAATAAGAAATGAGATGAGCAATAGCACAAGTGACCCGACTGAAATGAAAAGAATCATAACAGAACACTATGAAAAATTGTACTCTAACAGATTTGAAAACCTAGAGGAAACGGACAAACTTCTAGAAACACACTACCTGCCTAAACAAAAACAAACCAAGGTAGAAAAATTAAATAAACCTATAACTAAAGAAGAGATTGAAGAGGTAATAAAAAAACTCCCAACCAAAAAAAAAAAAAAATAGACCCTGGCCCTGACGGCTTCACTGGACAATTCTACAAAACTTTCAGAGAAGAGTTAACACCAGTACTACTGAAGGCATTTCACTGCACAGAAAAGGATGGATTCACTTGGTCATGATGAATTTTTTGTTGTTGTTGTCATTGTTGTTGAATTCTACTGTCATGATGTTGTCAATGATTTCATTTTACATGGATCTACAACCAATGCCCATGGAAACAGCAGTCAAGAAATCAAAAGATGCATTACATTGGGCAAATCTGCTGCAAAAGAGCTCTTTGAAGTGTTGAAAAGTGAAGACGTCACCTTTTAAGACTAAGGTGTGCCTGACCCAAGCCGTGGTGTTTTCAATTGCCTCATATGCATGCAAAAGTTGGACAATAAATAAGGAAGATGGAAGAAAAATTTATGCCTTTGAATACTGGTGTTGGTGAAGAATATTAAATACACCACAGACTTCCAAAAGAACAAACAAATCTATCTTGGAAGAAGTACAATCAGAATGCTCCTTTGAAGTAAAGATGGTGAGATTATGTCTCACATACTTTGGACATGTTATCAGGAGGGATCAGTCCCTGGAGAAGGACATCACGCTTAGTAAAGTAGAGGGCCAGTGAAAGAGAGGAAGACCCTCAAAAAGATGGATTGACACAGTGGCTGTAATGATGGGCTTAAGCATATTAGTGATTGTGAGGATGGTACAGGACCAAACAGTGTTTCATTCTGTTGTATACAGGATCGTTATGAGTCCGAACCGACTTGACAACACCTAAGAATAGCAACAAGTGGGAGTCATACCAGCTATGCAGGGATGGTTCAACATTAGAGAAACAATCAATGTAATCCATCACATAAATAAAACAAAGACAAGAACCACATGATCTTATCAATTGATGCAGAAAAAGCATTTGACAATGTCCAACACCAATTCATAAAAAAAAAAAAAAAACTCTCAGCAAAATAAGAATAGAAGGGAACTTTCTTTACATAGTAAAGGACATTTATACAAAGCCAACAGCTAACACAATCCTAAACAGAGAGTCTGAAAGCATGCCCCTTGATAACAGGAACCAGTCAAGGATGACCATTATCACCACTCTTATTCAACATTGTGCTGGAGGTCCTAGCCAGAGCAATAAGGCAAGGAAAAAAAAAAAAGGCATCCAGACTAGTAAGGAAGAAGTAAAAGTATCCCTATTCACAGATGATATGATCTTATACACAGAAAACCTCAAAGAATCCACAAGAAAACTATAGGAACTAATAGAAGATTTCAGCAAAGTATCAGGATAAAAGATAAATATACAAAAATCAGTTGGATTCCTCTACATGGACAAAGAGAACTTTGAAAATGAAATCGTCAAGTCAATACCGTTTACAATTGCCCCCAAGAAGATAAAATACTTGGGAATGAATCTAACCAGAGACGTAAAAATCCTGTACAAAGACAACTACAAGACACTACTGCAAGAAACCAAAAGAGACCTACATAAGTGGAACAATATACCATGCTCATGGATAGGAAGATGCAACATTGTGAAATGTCAGTTCTACCCAAAGTGATGTACAGATACAATGCAATCTTGATCCAAATTCCAATGCCATTTTTTAATGAGACAGAGAAACAAATCGCCAACTTCATATGGAAAGGGAAGAGGCTGCAAATAAATAAAGCATTATCAAGAAGAACAAAGTGGGAGGCCTCATAGTACCTGATTTTAGAACCTATTGTACTGCTACGGTAAACAGTCTGGTACTGGTACAACAACAGATACATAGACCAATGGAACAGAATTGAGAACCCAGATGTAAAGTCGTCCACCTATGAGCAGCTAATATTTCACAAAGTCCCAAAATTCGTTAAATGAAGAAAAGAGCAGTCTCTTTAACAAATGGTGTTGGCATAACTGGATATCCACCTGCAAAAAAATGAAACAAGACCTATACCTCACACCATGTGCAAAAACTAACTCAAAATGGATCAAAGACCTAAATATAGAATCTAAAACAGTAAAGATCATGGAAGAAAAAATAGGGACAATGTTAGGAGCCCTAATACATGGCATAAACAGAATACAAACGATAACTAACAATGCTCAAACACCAGAAGAGAAACTAGATAATTGGGAGCTCCTAAAAATCAAATACTTATGCTCATCAAAAGACTTTACCAGAAGAGTCAAAAGACAATGTACAGACTGGGAAAAAATTTTGGCTACGATATATCCTATAAGGGTCTAATCTTTAAAATCTGCAAGATATTGCAACATCTCAACAACAAAAAGACAAAGACCCAAATGAAAAATGGGGAAAAGATATGAACAGACACTTCACCAAAGAAAACATTCAGATGGCTAATGGATACATGAGGAAATGCTCACGATCATTAGCCATCAGATAAATGCAAATCAAAACTACAATGAGATACCATCTCACCCCACCAAGGCTGCCACTAATCAAAAAAATAATAAATGTTGGAGAGGTTGTGGAGAGACTGGAATACTTACGCACAACTGGTGAGAATGTAAAACGGTACAGCCACTTTGAAAATCAATTTGGCACTTTCTTAAAAAGCTAGAAATAGAAGTACCATATGATCCAGCTATCTCCGTCCTTGGAATATATTGTAGAGAAATAAGAGCCGTCACATGAATAGACATGTGCACACCAATGTTCATTGCAGCACTGTTCACAATAGCAAAAAGATGGAAACAACCTAGGTGCCCATCAACAGACAAACGTATAAACAAAGTATGGAACATACAAGGGAATTTTCTACCACGCAACAATAAAGAACAATGATGAATCCTTGAAACAGCTCATAGCATGGATGAATCTGGAAGGCATTATGCTGAGTGAAATTAGTCAGTAGCGAAAGGACAAATACTGTATGAGACCACTATTATAAGAACTCAAGAAAAGGTTTAAACACAGAAGAAAACATTCTTTGATGGTTACAATGGTGGGGAGGAAGGGAGAGAGGAATTCACTAGCTAGATAGACAAGAATCATCTTAGGTAAACGGAAGACTGACATACAATACAGGGGAAGTCAGCAAAAACGGACTAAAGCAAAAGCTAAGAAGTTTATGGAACACAACCAACACTTTGAGGGACAGTGTAGCTGGGGCTGGGGGCTGGAGACCATGCTTTCAGGGGATATCGAGGTCAATTGGCATAACAAAGCTTATTTAGAAAATGTTCTGCATCCTACTTTGATGAGTGACGTCTGGGGTCTTAAAAGCTTGCAAGCGGCCATCTAAGATGCATCCCCACTTGGAGCAAAGGAGAATGAAGAACGCCAAAGACACAAGGAAGTATTAGCCCAGAAGACAAAAGGGCCACATAAACCAGAGACCCCATCAGCTTGAGACTAGAACTAGATGGTACCTGGCTACTGCCAATGACCGCCCTGACAAGGAATACAACAGAAAGTCCCGACGGAGTGGGAGAAAAGTATGGAACAGAACTCAAATTCACTTAAAAAGACCAGACTTACTGGTCTGAGTGAGACTGAAGGAAACCCTGAAGTCATGGCCCCAGGATGCTCTGTTAACCCAGAACTAAAATCATTCCCGAAGCCCACTCTTCAGACAAAGATTAGATTGGACTATAAAATATAAAATAATACTCATGAAGAGTGTGCTTCTCAGTTCAAGCAGATATAGGAGACCAAACTGCGGCTCCTGTCTGGAGGCAGGATGAAAAGTTAAGACGGGACAGGAGCTGGTTGGATGGACACGGGAAACCTGGGGTGGAAAGGGAGAGTGTACTGTCACATTATAGGGATTGCAACTAGTGTCACATAACAATATGTGTGTAAATTTTTGCATGAAAAATTAACTTGAGCCATAAACTTTCACCTAAAGCACAATTAAAAAAAAAAAAAAAGCTACCTCTGAGCTGTTGGGAATGGCTGTGTGCTGCCCACTGTGATCCCACTCAAAGCTCAGTCCACATTCTCTCAGGGTGCCCATCTGCTCCCAGTTATCACAGACCTTATTATTAATGTCATTTCCCCTCACCTTCTTTACTGTCTGTGGTTCTACCATCATCATGACTCATGAACAGTATCTTTGTTATCCTGGTTGTGGTGTTTTACCCGGGCAGAGGACACTGCTGCCTGTGTGGTGATGATGTATTCCTTATCTGTGGGACCTAAAAGTTCTTTGTGAAATTTTTCTAGTAAACTGATAGTTGTTTCCTGACTTTCATTTCAGCAACTGAAATGATAAGAGCTCTGAATGCACATGTTCAGTTGTCCAGGACTGTCCTATTTTACAATAGTTAATCTGCTATTCAAGATACCCATCAAAAAGTCCCAGGTTTTGGGATGTGTGTAGAAGGTTGGGGAAAAATAGAGAAATTCCAGATTAACATACAAAATCTAGGTGCTGAAAGCAGCACTGTTTCTGGTGTCAAGAAAGTGCAGCATTATCATATGCCTTCGGTAGTCCTTGTTGCTATTTGTCTTCTGACTGCTTATCTGGCTACTATGACTTAGTGTGTTGTTCAGTGTGCTGGGACTTAAGTGGTCACCTTATGAGTGTTTTATTCCTGTGCACTAAATTCATTTTGATTCTGTCTGTGGATTAACTGTTGTGCAATGTATCGAGATAGTGCTTATTTAGTTATTAACATTGGGGCTATTGTAACCATGTTCTCTATGAGTCCAGATAATGAAAGTGAGAACCATACCAATTCAAATGACAACTTGACTCAGCCATCATCCAAAAAGAAAGCTAAAAAAACTGAGTTATTTTAATGACAGATGAAAGGACACACTGGATGAGGGACATAAATATTCAAAACAGAGTTAAATGCAGATTATGAAGAAAGATGTGGAACTGGGCTTGTGGAGAAAGGGTGTGAATGTACACACAGGGAATGAGTCTCACCAGTCTGGGATGAGACAGACAAGTTCTTCTTACTCAATCCTAAATGTTTTCATCTCCTTTAATGTTTTGTATTATTTTTATGATGTTCTCAAATCACCAAGTCATTGTTATATATGCTTCTATAATGCTTTTTATGCTATTATTATGCTTTTTATAATGCCTTCAAACACCTATGTATAAGTTACTTACAATGTAAAGTTAGAAATAGAGAATTTCTGAGTTTAGAGATAGAAACATGTAACTTCTATGATATTCTCTAACCATTATCTGTAAGTCATTAACAACTAAAAATATAAATCATTAGAATGTTTTTCTAACCTTGGAAATAGATAATAGAAGTATGTGGTAAATAAGTATACAAATATGTCATATAACAACTCTTTTAATTTCTAATATCAAAATCTCTGTAAATTTAATTTGGGACATACATATGCCATACAAAAATTCCCTTAACAAACAATAAAAGATACCAATAATGGTGTAACATGACAGCATCTAACCCTTATCTTGTGAAGTTAAGTTAAGGAAATTGTATATATACCCTTGATTTCTGTTCACTTGTTGGAGAAGAAGACAACACCAAAAGGTCTCTGACTATCCCTCTCTCTGAAGACTGAGAGCCTGCTGAGATACTGCCAGTCACAACTAACCTTGGAACCTAGCTTTTGGGGACTTTCTTTGTGTTTGAGGAGTGGTCGAGTCTTCCTCCTTAAGATCACTTAGTAAAGGTAAAGGCAAAATTCTAAAACTTTGGACTCAAATAATTAAGCTAATATTGTAATTGTTAATTCTGATGCTACAGGTAGTTTGATTTGAAACATGGAATATGAAATTCTGATTGCAATAAAGACTTTAATGAAAATTTTGAGACATAAAATAGAAGGCTGTAGATGTCTAAATGTAAATAGTCTTTGGTCATTTATTGCATATTTCAAAGATGAAGAAAACACAAATTTTGGTAAATTTAATTCAGTAGATAAACTTCCTACCAAGGAGAACTTAAAGTTCTTACTTGTTCAATGTCCTTCACACCTTGCACACAAAAAGGTTAAAAATCAGTTATTTGCTTAACTGTGAGGTCAAAGCTTTCATAATGGAAGCTTTTGGTAACTTTGCAGTTTCTTCAAAATGTGTAAAAGCACTTACTAATTTTTTGGATTATGAAAATGGGAGGAATAAACATAAGCCTACAAGATGGTTGTCATTGTGCTGGCTGTAATAAGGATGTGAAAATGTTGGGCTGTCATAAAATCATGTTTCCAAAGTGTAGCACTTAAAGAATACCCTTTTGTCATTTGTGAATACATTGAAGATGAAAAAGGAGAAAAATGTTAACATGAAAGAGAAATCTGTATGTTGTTCCTCCAAACTGTTTGGCACCGTTTGAAGAGGCTGTCAGATATGTACAAAAAGATGAGCAGATTGTATCTCAGTTTTTTGTTGGTATGTGTACGTTCCAAAAAACTCATACAGAGGGAGAAAAATATGACCCATACATTGAAAGTAAGACTTCTTCAGAACTCAAACATATCACCAGAAGAGGGTATCAAAGTTAAACAGGGCTTTCTTATTTCTTTACTAAAATTGTAGTATTTTTTAAGTTAATTAATTAATTTGTTCATTCATTCATTTATTTTTTGTAATAACGTTCAAATTGTCCCATGTTTTACAGATATTTTCCATGAGAAAGAGGTTTGGCAAGTGATGACATCCAATGCCCTTCAAAATCTTTAAAAATGTTTGGCCTTATAGACCTGGAGAGCTGATCTACTAAATCAGTCTTATAGAAAAGTGGATGGGCATATTTGGAGAGCAGAAACTTAATTCCTGTAAATTAAAAAAAAAAAAAAACTGCTATTGCTAACAGGAAAATCCTAAGTGTTGCATGATCAAATGCTTTTGTTGAGAGGACATTTAGCTTTGTAGGGAACAAAAATCCGTGTAAGGTGGGCTTCCTAAAAGCAAGAACTATAAGTCAAAATGAGTATTGTGACAGACTATATTTTGTTTTGCCACTACCTAAAAGAAAAGTAGAATAGTCTTACTAGGCAGGCAATTCAGCAAAGTATTGTTAGAAATGTTGTGGTGCAATGAATCACTTTTGTGTGGCCTTTCTTACCATGGTCTTGTAATGCCCACAAACGTGATTGGGTGGGACTGTGCAAATAGGGTAATTGTGACCCACCAAGGATATTGGTCAGTTTTGCATTAAAATAGAGCCAATTCCAGAGCAGAGAGAGGATCCTAACACCACCAAGGAAGAACAGCCAGGAACGGAGAGCGAGTACTGTGGACCTGGGATCACTGTGCTGAGAAGGACCTGGAACCAGAAAACTGAGAGAGAGAGAGAGGGAGAGCTGTAACACTGAAGACGGTGAGAAAAGGTGGCAGGAGAGTGAAAGTTGGTGTCAGAATTAGTAAAGATGGTGGAGAGAGGAGGCACGTCTGACTTCTGCCTCTTAGCAATCTGCCTTGGGCTGTTGATCTTGAGTCTCCTTCCCCATGTGAAGTTAGAGGAGGTCAGATACCACTCCCACACCACTTTTACACATGGACACAGAAAAAGTAAAATATTCTACTGTATTATAAAGACAGAAAAGACCAAAATATTGTTATTTTTAATTAGATATAAATAATATCTGTCTAATTAACCTTATTATATTTAAGTTGTCCTTTAAAAATGTTGTGTGTGTGTAACAATATGCCGTATTTTATGTATTTGGAAAACACAATAAAGTATCTTACAAATTGTAAATATCTAGGCAGCTCTTAACTACAGCATCACCAGGGCTCAATTTAGGATTTAAAAAGTATGAAAATGAATTGCTGTATTAGAAGGTTGAAAGAAACATTACAAGATATTGTTACCCTCTTATCACAGATATTTTCTAATTTGGGCTAATAATAGTTACTTCTTATTGTCACTATTAAATATTCATGTTGCTGATTTGTTTAAATAATAGCATTATGTAAAAATTAAATAATATATACATATATCTATTTTAAATATTTTATGTAAAGTAAAGAAAACAAACAAACAAAAAAACCATTACCGTTGAGCCGTTTCCGACTCAGCAACACTATAGGACACAGTAGAACTGCCCCAATAGGGTTTCCAAGGAGTGGCTGGTGGATTTGAACTGCCGGCCTTTTGGTTAGCAGCTGTAGCTCTTAACCACTGCACAACAAGGGCTCCAAAATAAAGACATACATGTAAATAAGTATATATTATTTTAATGTGTGAGTGTAAATATATATATATAAACATACATAAAATCATGTGTATGTATTTGGTTTGGTTGTACCCTAGGTGTCCTAGTTATCTAGTGCTGTTATAAAAGAAATACGACAAGTGGATGGCTTTAACATAGAGAAATGTATTCTCTCACAGTCTAGGGGGCTAGAAGTCTGAATTCAGGTTACCAGTTACAGAGGAAATCTTTCCGTGTTGGCTCTGAGGGGAGGTCCTTTTCATCAATCTTCCCCTGATCTACAAGCTTCTCAGTGCAGGAACCATAGATCCAAAGGATGGTCATCACTCCAGGCTCTTTTTTCTTGGTGATATGAGGTTTCCCTGTGTCTTAGTCATCTAGTGTTGCTATAACAGAAATACCACAAGTGGATCGTTTTAACAAAGAGAAGTTTATTTCCTTACAGTAAAGTAGGCTAAAAGTCCAAATTCAGGGTGTCAGCTCCAAGGGAAGTCTTTCTCTCTCTCTTGGCCTTCTCATCAGTGTTCCCCTGGACTAGGAGCTTCTAGGCGCTGGGACCCTGGTCCAAAGGACGTGCTCTGCTCCTGGCACTGCTTCCTTGATGCTATGAGGTCCCCAACTCTCTGCTTGCTTCCCTTTCCTTTTATCTCTTGAGAGATAAAAGGTGGTGCAGGCCACATCCCAGGGAAACTCTCTTTACATTGGATGTGACCTGGGTAAAGTGGTGTTACAATCCCACCCTAATCCTCTTTAACATAAAATTACAGTTAGAAAATGGAGGCCAACCACACATTTCTGGGAATCATGGCCTAGCCAAACTGATACACACATTTTTGGGGGGACATAACTCAAACCATGACATTTCCTGTCTCTCTGCTCACTTCTCTCTTTTATATCTCAAAACAGATTGACTCAAGATACAACCGAATCTCATAGATTGAGTCCTGCCTCATTAACACAACTATCTCTAATCCTACCTCATTAATATTATAGAGGTAGGATTTACAGCACATAGGAAAATCAAGTCAGATGACAAAATGGTGGACATTCACACAATACTGGGAATCATGGCCTAGCCATATTGGTACACATTTTTGGAGGACACAATTCAATCCATAACACTAGGTTAGATTTCTAAGAGAGTTAGTGTCTAGTTCTTAGGAAAATAAATTGGGTGGTTTTTACCGGAAATACAATTATTTATTTCTAGAGTTCTTCTCAAAGACTACCTTAAAGGAAAAGGTGCGCAGCACATTGTCCTAAGGAGGGCAGAGTGAACAACTACAAAAGGTTCAGGGTGGAAAGGGGTGAGTGTGGATGATGCCAGTGTCTAGATCTTTAGGATGCTCTACCTTTTGGCATCCCTGCTATTTGGGCAGCTGGAGTGGGACAGCAGTGTCTGTGGGGACTGGGCTGTCCCAAGACAGCTTTCATGCTGGTCCCATTTCTTCAATGTCTCCCTCCTGATCTCAAGGTCAGTGCTGTCCTGCAGTCCTCTGGGGATAGAACACATGCCTACTGTCTTATCATATGTCTACCTCTTGGTCCCACTCAGCCCTGCTATGGGACAGAACCTCCATAAGCTCCTCTGGGCCCTGGGTGACCAGGGGCACAGGTAGCCCTGAGTTGCAGGGCTTTAGAGAAGATGCAGCCCTGTGGATGTTCACAGGGAGGTGTGGGATACTGGTCCTCACTTCCCAGCACTGAGCTGCCATTAGTCAGAAATCTTTCTATATCGGACACTAGCATTGCCACCCCCTACCCTCCATGTCATGCCAGAAAGAACGATACTGAAGGTTTGCCTCTGTGTGTCACAGGGTCTGCATGAGAAAGTCTGCTGGGATTCTGAGCCCAATACGGCACAGAATAGACACCTTTCTGACAGCCAGGAGAGGACAGGATCTTCTGAAGGACTGTGAGATTCAGACAAAAACAGCAGGTCTGTAGTTCCTGGGGGGAAGACCTAGCTTGTGGTTTTACTACTGTATCACAAGGCCTATCACTTAGGCTTTAGATGAATGTTTATTTAAGGGTAGGAAGAGAGAATTCCAATTATGTTGCAGAAAGCCATCATCTTAAGTGCAAAGGCCCTAATTACCAGGTGGCCAGCAGTAGACATGGGACATAATCAATATAACAGTTAGTCAAGTGTGACCAAGCAGTACATCCTGAGGGACTGAGGGCATTAAGTGAGTAGAGGTTGGTCAACTCTGAATTCATGCAGTGGTGTGGGGAAGAACACAAGGATGCCCTTTATCACCATTTCTATTTAAGATTGTGCTAGAAGTCCTATCTAGAGCAATAAGGCAATAAAAAAAATAAAGGTATTCAAATTGGAAAGGAAGAAATAAAACTTTTCCTATTCACAGATGACATGATACTACCATATAGAACCCAAAGATTCTACAAAATAAACTACTAGAACCAATAGAAAGATTCAGCAGAGTAGCAGGATACAAGATAAACATACAAAAATCAGTTAGAGTCCTATACACCAACAAAGAGAATTAGGAAAAGGAAATCAGGAAAGCAATAACCTGTGTGATAGCCCCTGTCTTAGGCTGGGTTCTCTAGAGAGGTAAAACCTGTAAAGCATATAAATATATAGAAAGAGACTTATATTAAGGAAATGGCTCAGGCAGATGTGGAAGCTGGAATGTCCCAAGTCCATGGGTCAGGATAGAAGCTTCTCCTGATTCACATAGCAGGGGCTGGCAAACCCAAGGTAGGCAGGTCAGAGAGCAGGGCTCTTGCTCACAGACTGTGAAGATCAACGAATTCCATGATTGGCAGGCAAGACTGCAGGTAAGCTGCTAGCTCAAGTCCCAAGAACCAGAGGTCAGACAACAGGAGCCAGCTGCTGGATCCATCATGAGAAAAAAGCCCCCGAGCCTTGCCAGAATGTCCACTTATATTCAATGCAGGCCACATGCACAAGGAAACACCCTTACAACTGATTGGCTACTCACAGCAGATCCCATCATGGAACTAATCACAACATCATATGACCGCCAAACCACTGATAATCATGGTCCAGCCAAGTTGACACACAACCTTAACCATTACACAGGTTCTCTTCGTTTTTCTCCACCTAAATCTGAGCTGACCTCTCAGGTAAGGATGGAAATCAGACCTGTGGGAGAAGATCCCTCCTCCAACCCATTGAGGACAAGTTCTAGGGATATTACTTTTAGACGGAAAGTGACCAATATTTCCGCTGCATCAACTGCTGTCCTCAGACAATTGAATTTTGCTTAAAGGGTAAATATACTTGGAGAATTCTCAGAATAAGGTCAAATTCAAAATCAAACCAAACCCATTGCCATCGAGTCCAGTGTGACTCATAGTGACCCCAAAAGACATATTAGAACTGCCTCGGAGCGTTTCCGGTCTTTAAGGAAGCAAACTGCCACAACTTTCTCTCCTGGAGCAGCTGGTGGGTTCAAATCGCCAGCCTGTTGATTAGCAGCCAAGTGCTTAACCACTGCACCACGAAGGAACCTTCAGAGCAGAGCAGTGACCCTTAATTAAGGCTACCTTTTCTTGTTGTGGAAACAAGAAACATCACTATCACCAGGGAAAGGGGGGCACAAGGTGTCGAAACTTTGCATAAATGACAATCTTCACTATGACCCAGATTACCTGGACCAAATGGAAACAGAGAGATCAAGAATATTTGGGATGAATGGACAAATCTGTATACTTACCTGCATGCTTTCATGCTTTGATCTCTTATAATCATCAAGGTTCAGAGCAACATCGGTTTATCAGGGTGGTCTGGGACCAAAAGATTAATTCACACATGTTGGTCTGCCAAATCTGTTCTATCACAGTCTCCTATTCTGGAATCTCTTTGTCTTCCTAGTATTCTCATCAACATTCCATCTTCATCTCATCCCAAATGTCTATCCTTACCCACAACCCTAGGTTCCACAGTTGCTTGAAACTTCCAAAAGCTGTTGGATAATTACAATCTTGGTAAGTGTGTTTCTAGTAAGACCAGAGCTAGGCACTTTTTCATTTATAAATATTAAGGCCTTGTGCTCTCAAAGAGAGAAGCACTAAAAAGGGGAGAACTGGGCTGACAGACACTATAAAAGATGTTGGCAATTGTTAACCACAAATGAAAGGCAATAGGCATCATGTTCTTACTCTTTGAAGACTAAAAACAGAACTGAGGGGAAGGGAACACAATTTCTGACTAAAACAAAAGAGTGAGCAACAGTCCAATGGTTCAGTTAGGTTCTGGGTATCTCCTCTGGTAGAGCTTAGGTGCTAAGCATCTACCAACGCCCCCTTCCTTTCTTCTCAGATTTCAGGATTTTCTCCAGATGAATGTGGTCACGCTACTCAGAAACTAAGAATGTGGTTCTTACAACACCCCCACCAGAAACATTCCTCTGGGAGAGAAGAGGGACACGCTGAAAGTTTATATCTTGAGAATCAATACAACCTAAATGAAAACATGGTCACTTAGCCTGCCCCTCTTTACTCATCTTTTGGGTTAAAAAACATGGAAGATGGAGCCATGACAACTTCTGACCTGAGCAGACTTTCTGAGAAGATGCTGCTGTTTTTGATCCTCTTGGCCTTGCCTCTGTCTTCCAGGACCTTCATAGGTAAGTGACTGTCTCCTTCTCAGAGGCCTGGCTTTCTCCATCACTGACATTTCCACAGAGACCCAGTCAGGCCATCTCTATGATGCATCCTGGATCCATATCTCCCTACAGGAATTTACTGAACCTCCATTCAATGGCTGCGTAAAATATGTACTGAAATGACAGGGAAAAAATGTTCTCTTAGAACCTGGTGGCTCAACTCCATTCCATGGGCTGCACTTCTGTTATCTTGAAAGTGATTTTTATTAAGATGGCCAAAGATTCTGGTGGAGATGAGAAAGCTGAAAATGAATGCAATAAATTTAATTTACCTAAACCGAGGCATGGACAGCTAATACAGATCAAGAAGAGAAGAGTTGTTTCATACTCAATTTTCTAGGCTTCAGTTTGACCTTGTCCCTATTATTCTGAGCACCTAAGCTCTACCAGAACAGATACCCAGAACCTAACTGTTGGCGTGATCACTCTCATAAGGTCCTAAAGGAGACTAAGATCCCACACAGGCCCCTTCAGCCCATTTCCCCATCTCAACTTTGATTTCCAGTTCTTTATTCTCATCTCCCTGTATTCTGAGGACTCAATGTTGTATGAAGGTAATTCTGTGCTGAGATTCAGAAATCCATTAAGACCTCTCCTCTTTAACATTAAGACAAAGAAATGTGGAGATGTTCGTTCATTAATCCAATGGATGTTTATGGGTTTTTACTATATACCAGGCTCAGGATGGGAGAAAGATACAAAAGAATTTTGGTTAATGAGTTCATCATGTTCAGGTCCTTAGAAACCAGCCATGCTGGACAAGTTATCAGGACACCAGCCATCTGAGAGGTGCCAGGGGACAAAGAAGCAATTGGAGCAGTCAGATAGAATATTTTCCAGGTCTTCTGGGTACGTGCATCATAAAAGCAAACTGTTCCCCCTTAAAATATATCTGAAGTATATTTAAACCAAAAAACAGCTGATTACCCTCATTTCCAGTGAAAGAAAGTGATAACTAGAAAATAAACTTGCCATGCTATAAGCCAGCCATGCCACCCACAGAAGCCAGGATCCTCATCTGGGTGTTAGGGACCCTGCATATGGCTCTCTTCCCACCAGCTCAAGCCAAGATGCCATTCCAATCCATGAACATCCAGTTCCAGGTCATAGGCAGTACCCATCCTCTGGGTACTATGAACTCAGAGATCCAGGAAAGATTTTACTTTTAAGCAGTGATCAGATGGGGCACTGAAGCCAGACCACACCCCCAGCCCTACATGGCATTAATAAAGTACATTAATAACCATAAATAGAGTCGTTTTGGAGGGTTCCTGGTACAAGAACAATTTGTGATGACAGCAGCTCACTGTTATGGAAGGTAAGGAGCAGCTTCTGGGTTCTTGTTTCCTGGGAACCATAGCATTATCTCACAGCATAGTTCAAGACAGTTTCTGAGCACACAGAGACAATGAGCTCATAGGAGGAGCCTTAGCTGCATCTTCAGTCTGATAGAAGTGAAAGAGGGATAGAGAATTGGAATTTGTGGGGAGAAAACTGGGTGGTAGGTGAAGCTGTAGAAGAAACAGTCCTGGGTCACGTTGCAGAGCAAAGAAGGGACAAGAGAGACATGAGATCTGCCCCATCTTCCTCCTCCCAATGACTCAAGTGCAGGACTACGTTAGGCTGGAACATCAATATTTTTATACGATGCTGAGTGAAAGTTCCTCTGACATACTACACTCAGCATTTTCTTGCAGAAATATTACTGTCACCCTGGGAGCTCAAAATATCAAGAAAAAGGAACCTACAAGGCAGGTCATCCCTGTGCTTCAAGCCTTTCCTCAATCACATTATAGCAAAGTTTCAGGCTTCAATGACATCATGCTACTGAAGGTAACATCTTGCCTCCATTCAGTGTACCCACACAGGGTATGGGGAGCATTGGCTCATTCAGAGCCTCAGGACCTCCTCTTCTCCAGCCTCAATGCTTTCCTGGTCCCAGTGCAATAGATGGGAACTTGGGAGACTCTCTAGGCAGGGGAGGAGCGGGCAATCTGCTACCTGGCTTTGAGCCCTGCTATCAGGCCATGATCTAAACTGCCATCTTTCAACTTCTCCGACCAGCTGAAACACAGGCTTGACTGAACACACATGTGAAGACCATTGCCCTACTTCAGAGCTAGGACTAGGTGAGGCCTGACCAGGTGTGCAGTGTGTCAGGCTGGGGAAGACTGGCTAATGACCAGCCTTCAGATACACTTCAGGAAGTAGACCTGGAAGTATAGAACAAGCAGCAGTACAAGAAAATCTTCCAAAATTACAATAAATCCATCCAGCTATGTGTAGGAAACCCCCTGTACTGGAAAGAAATGGGAAGAGTAAGGATTCAAGTCTCTTTCCTGCCTTGCCCCAGGGAGAGAGTGATTCTGGAATCCCATGTTTAGGCCTTCACTGACCCATGAAGCCACAGGTAGAACAGGGTTCACCATGTGTTGGGGCATCTTGTTAATTTGTGAGACCCAGGCATCTTCCTCCAGTTTATCTCCTGTCATTTCTCTATGGGACAACAAGAGGAAAGTCTGGGAGAGGGTTGAGCTGGAGAAAGGACTTCACCAAGGGAGAAGCTAATGGTACTGGGGGATCTCAGAGGCCAGGACTCTGCCCACCACTCTTTCACTCAGAACCAAAGTGAATGTTTTCGCCTTAGATACTTCTTCCTCTGAACACACAGGCCCTGAGCAGAAGGATATGGAAACTAGGGGAAGAGCCTGAGGCAGGAAGTCAGAGAGGTGTTTGCTGAGACTCTCCCATTTTATTCCCACAGGGTGACTCTGGGGGACCCTTGGTATATAACAATATGGCCCAGGGCATTGCCAGCCTTGGATGAAAGTATACTGCTCCTATGGTCTTCACCAGAATTTCAACCTTTCTACCCTGGATCAACAGAATAATGAATATGTCCAGGCATAGCTAAGGACTGGCCCTTGAGTTCTGTGACAGAGTCCACAAGTGTATGACGGGAGGATGTCAGACTCTTAATAAAGATCATCTGTCAGAGTGGAGGAGCTGCCTTCTGTGTCTTCCTTGAACATATTCAAATCTCCCCTGCTGTGCCTACCCCAACTCAACAGTGCATAAAATGAGGATAAAAGCAACTGAGCCTCCAACCGACACATCAGGGGCCTGGCATGGTCCCCACCTGGACCACCTTCCCTGTCAGTCTCCACCCTCATCTCCTTCTGTCCATGACTCAACAGGCCCTACCCTCAGTGTTGTTATCCTAGCCGGGCCCTGCCTGCTGGCCCCTCATCCTGTCAGAGAGGAGGCTTAGAGAGGCCAGGCTGTGCTCACTAGAGCAGAACTTGGGGTAATGTGACAGACAAGCCAGGTCCACACACCTCCCACCTGCACAGGCCTCACTCAACCTCTCTCATCCAGCTCAGCACACCCCACACTCTCACGTGGGCTTAGAGTCAACAAGCACCTGCTCACTTTTCAGTCACAGTCACTTCAGCCTGTCCATCGTGGTCACAGCTGATTGACTGGAATCTTGATCATGTCCATGCCAGTCCTGGCCACCTCATCATTAGGGTCTATGTGCTTGAGATAATGCTCTCTGTACAGAATTGGAATTTGCTCCTCCTACCCTTAAATGAAAATTCATCAGATGCCTGAGTGAGAAGCCTTGTGATACAGCAGTGAAATCACAAGTTTTCTTCCCCCAGGGACTCTAAACCTGGTCATTTTGTCCTTCTGAACTTACTATGTCCTATTTCTGTTCTCAGGCAGTTGCCCACATTGTATAATATGTGGACTCGTTATCCCCGAAGACTTTCCCTCTAAAGTGCGGAGAGATAAAGTATCAGGTGCAGAGAGGCCAAGCTTCACTTCTGCTCCTAAACGGCATTACTAGTATGACAAGAAGGGTAGCAGGGGGCAATGCTGTGTGGACTGCAGAAAGACTCCATGCCGAGGGCAGTTCAGTGCTGGAAATGAGGACCAGCAGACCTAATCCTTCTGTGGACATTCCCAGGGCAGCATCCCCTTTAAAAGCCTGCAGCTCAGGCACTCCCTTTGCCCCTAGTCACTTCAGAGCAGCTTATGGAGGGTCCATCCCAGAGCAGGGCTGGACAGGGCTGAAAGTTGGTCATAGAATAAGATTGTCCCATCCCAAAAGGAGAACAGGATAGCACTGACCTTGTGCACACCAAGACCACTTCCCTGTGAAGATCCAACCTTGTCTCCCTCAGCCCATGTCTCAGCAGGTTCCCTCCTCATTGTTGCTGTCCCAGCTGGGCCCTGCCTGCTGGCCTCTTATCCTGTCAGAGATGGGGCTCAGGGAAGCCAGATTGTACCCACTACAGCATAGCTTTGGGAATGTTACAGGTATTGCCCATCGTCTGGTTTCTGTGAGCACAGAGATCCAGACATATTTTCTCTTTAGACAATGATCAAAGGGGGCACAGAGACCACACCACACTCCCAGTCCTACATGGCATCAGTAAAGGTCTCTGAGAACAACAATAGCTTAGAGGCATGTGGGGATTTCTGGTGTGAGAAGACTATGTGCTGGCTGTGGCTCACTGTTATAAAAGGAAAAGCATAACAACTGGGTGCTCCTTTCCTGGGAAACCCTAACACCATTCAACAGACATAGTTTAGGATGGTCCCTCAGTGCATAAGACCCAATGAGCTCATCAAAGGACCTTTCTGTGCATCTGCAGACTGGGGAAAGTGAGCTTGGGTTAGAGTATTAGTCCTGTGGACTGGGAGCTTGGTGGCAGGTGAGGCTGCTGAAGGACCAGGCCTGGAACCCTGTGGCAGAGAAAAGAAGATAACACTGTCCACATTTGGATTCAGGTGTTGTAGGGAAGAAGTGAGACACAACTTCTGTGCCATTTTCTTCCTCCAACCTTGATGTGGATGCAGGTCTCCCTTGGGTTGGAACATCAATATCCTTATCTGATGCTCAGGTGAAGTTCCTATTTCTTTGTAGAAATATGACTGCCTTTCTAGGAGCTTACAATATCCAGAAAAAGGAAAACACACAGCAGGCCATCTCTGTGCTTCAAGCCTTCTCTCACCCGAAGTTTAGTAGTTTTAACTTTCAATGACATCATGTTTTGAAGGTACCATCTTGCTTCCATTTGGGTGCACCCTCACAGGGTACTGTGGATCCTCATCTCAGTCACAGCCTCGGCCACTCCCCCTTCTCCATCTGACTGCTCTACTGAACCAAGTGAAATGGAAGGGGATGGGAGGCTCTTAGGACAGGAAAGGAATCACCTTCCCAAATATGAGACCTCCTGGCAGTGCAGAATGGGATCTAATATTTCTCATCTTCCCTGACTAGCTGAAACACAGGGATCAACTGAACACATCTGTACAGACCATTGCCACACTGTAGAGCCAGGACTGGGTGAGGCTAGGGCAAGTGTGCCATGTGACAGGCTGGACAATAGTGGATAATGGCTGGTTGTCAACCACATCCCAGGAAGTAGACCTGGAAGTGCAGAACAAGGAACCATGAGAGCAAATCTTCTCACACTTTGATAACACTACCCAGCTATGTGTGGGGAACTGTCTATACATTAAGAATACAGGAATGGTAAGGAGACAAGCATCTTTCCTCTCTTGTTTCAGAAAAAAAGTGATTCTAAATCTCCATGGCCAGGAATTGATTGGCCATGAAGCCATGGTAGAGCAGGATCCACCATAGGTGGGGCATCCTGTTCTCAACCTATCATATACAGGAACATCCCTCTAGTTCATCTCTTGTCCTTTCCCCATGGGAGAACAAGAGAAAATCCTGGTACTGGGTTGAGCTGGAGAGATGACTCAACCTGGGCAGAGACTGAGAGTGCTAAGGGATCCCAGAGGCATTAACTCTGCCTGGCCCTCTCACTCAAAGCAAAAGTGAATGGTGACCCTTCAGCCCCTTCTTCCTCAAACACCTAGGCCCTGAGCAGGAGGATATGGGAACCAGGAAGGAAAAAGAGGAAGAGAGTAGAAATCAGAGGGTCCGCGCTGAGACTCTTCCCTTCTCTATCCACAGGGTGACTCCAGGGGACCCCTGGTGTGTAACAATGTGGCCCAGGGCATAGTAAGCCATGAATATGAGAATAAACCTCCTAAGGTCTTCAAAAGAATATCCAGTTTGTTCCCTGGATCCACAGAATAATGAATGCATCCTAGTGTAGCTAAGTGACTGGACCCTGGATTCTGCAGCAAGGTGTGTGAGGGGGTGTCAGTCTCTTAATAAAGAGACTTTATTGTGTCTTCCTTGAACTTATTCACTGGCCTCCTTCTGTGTCCCCAGCAAGCTCTGATTACACTTACTGCACTCTCTTCTCTGCTACTTCTGCTCAACAATTCACAAACTCCCCACACAAGTCAACAACTCACACCTGTGCACTGTCCCATCCAATCAGTGTCTATAAGGTCAGCTCCCTGTGTCTGACTCTATCAGGTGGTGGAGTATCTCTCTCAGAAGAAAAATGCAACTTGCTGCATGAAGCGCTCAATGATAGCCTTTTCTCTTTCCTAAACTCACCCTAGCCCACGACCACAGAGGAGCGGGAGAAAAGCAACTGAGTCTCCTGTCCACACAATAGTGGCCTGGCGAGGTCCACACCAGGACCATGATGCCATGAGACTCCATTCTCACCTCCCTCTTTCCACAGTCATACAGAGTCTCCCCTCATTCCTTCTTTTTCAGCTAAGCCTTGCCTACCTATTCCTTATTCTGTCAGAGAGAGGGCTGAGGAAACCAGAATGTGCTCATCAGAGCAGAACTTGAGGGGAAGTGACAGAAAAGCTGGGGTCACACACATGTAGACACACCTTCCACCTGTGCAGGCCCAGTTATCCATTTCTCATCCAAACAAGCACACCTCACACCGCATTGTAGAATTAGAGTCAAGCATCCCCCATTACTTAGCAGCTACAATCCCTCCACTACTTTGTCCTACTTGTTCAAACTTGACTGACTGGTCTCTTGAGTATGTCTCATATTTGGCCACCTGGTCATTAGAGCCTATGTGCTTGAGATGTTACCTATATGAAGCATGGTGGGAGTTTGCTCCTCCCACTCTCAACTGAGCATCCATCAACAGCCTAAGTGACAGAACTTGAGATACAGCAGTAAAACTACAAAGGAGGCTTCCCTCAGGAACTATATTGTTGTTGTTAGGTGCCATCTAGTCAGTTTTGACTCATAACAACCCTATGTACAACAGAGTGAAACACTGCCTGGTACTGCATCATCCTCATGATCATTGTTATGCTTGAGCCCATTGTTGCCACCACTGTATCAATCCATCTTGTTGAGGGTCTTCCTCTTTTTCACTGACCCTCTACTTTACCAAACATGATGTCCTTTTCTGGGGAATGATCCCTTCTGATAACACATCCAAAGTATGTGAGATGAAGTCTCACCATCCTTGCTTCTAAGGAGCATTCTCCAACTATGCCCATCCACTTGGTGTCTACAGGAATGCTTTGGTAGACCAGCAGTTTGTAGTCAGTACCTCTGCATTTTAATTTCGTTAGACAGATTCTCCTCAATGATTATATCCAATATGTCTAAACAATCCAAAGCACATTGGATGTTGTGATCCTTAGCATTGTGTGTGAACTTGGCTGGGCCATATTCCTCAGTGGTTCAGCAGTTATGATGTAATTTGACAGTCGTATGATGATGCTATCACTTCCATGGATGAGGTTTGATATAATGTGATCACCTCCATGATGGGATCTGCTGTGAGTAGCCAACCAGTTGAAGGCATGTGGCCTGCAATCAAATATAAATGGACATTCTGGTTAAGCTTGTGGGCTTTTGCGGTCTCTGGATCCTGCAGCTGGCTCCTGTTGGCTGACCTCTGGTTCTTGGGACTTAAGCTAGCATCTTACCTGTTGTCTTGTCTGCCAATCTTGGGACTCATTGGTCTTTGCAGCCTGTAAGTCAGAGCCCTGATGTCTCACCTGCTGATCTCGGGTTCACCAGCCCCTGTGGCTAAGTGAGTCAAGAGAAGCCTCCAGTCTGACCCACGGATTTGGGACATTCTACCTTCTACAAACACGTGAGTCATTTCCTTTATATAAATCTCTCCATACAGATGTTTATATGCTTTACTGGTTTTACTTCTCTAGAGAACCAAGTCTAAGACAGATGTCATCACAAGTTAAACCTCTCTATCTCAGGGAAAATGACTTTAAAGCACAGAAATAATTTGAACTTTATTAAAAAGAAATGACACTTTTATTAAGAAAATAAACCTCTGTTTACATTGGCTGCCATAATCTGGTGATATGTTTTTGAGTTCTAAAGCAGTCTTACCTTTGATGTATGAGTCATTTTTTTCTCAGTATCAGTTTTTGTTACAATCTACATATGACATGAAACAACTGGCCTGCCATCAGTTCATCCTTTGCTAGGTTCTTAATAGCCTATTCAAAGATCATCAAATAGTTCGGAGAAAAAACATACAAATTTCTGTTTCACTGTAAAACTTTTCTTCATTCTCATCCTCAATGTACGTGAGAATATCCTTTAAGTCAAACATTTTAAAAAGATCAGTTTATGGAAAGCTAACCCTTTAACATCTTTACTACTGCCAGAAACGACAGCCATTATAAGCTTATGTTTATTCTTCCCATTTCTATAAACCAAAAATTTCAGTAAGTGCTTCTGCATATTTGGAGGAAATTGAAAAGCCACCAAAAGCATCCGTTACGAAAGCTTCAATATTAAGGTAAGAAATCACACCCATTTTTAGCCATATTATGTACAAGGTATGTAGGATATTGAACAAGTTAGAGCTTTAAATTTTCTTAGGTAAGAAATTTATAGAAAGAATGGAATTTCCTAAAATTTGCGTGTACACCATTGAGCAAATATGCAGATAGATAATAAAAGATTATTTGCATTTGGACAAGTTAACAAGAGTCATATGACTTATGTTTCTGTGGTTTCATTAAAATTTAAATAGAAATCAGCACTGTGGTCAACATGGCAGACTAGTTAGACGCTTCCTATATCCCTCTTACAACAAAAACCTGGAAAAACAAGTGATTTGATTCTATGTGAACATCTGGCAGCCCTGAACAAGGCAAGGTTAAGAAATCCATCTGAGTCATACTGGAGAGGAAGACTGTTTGGAAGAGGTGAGGAGCGCTAGAGCCACGGCGGTGACACAGCAGACACAGCCACGCCGGGCTGCAGTGAAGCAGACAAACAGCTGTGCTGTGCGCACGCTTAAGAAGCAGTTTCCACATCGAGAGAGACCCAACAGCAGACATTCTGCTTGGACACTCCAAACCAATGAAGAGCAGCTCCCAAGAGGCTAGGATAAGTACAAGCGCGCACCCTTTCGAGGCAAGTTAAAAAAAAAAAAAAAAGCCCATTTGGGAAAAACCTCTCTCCCTTTTACCTCCTA